>NC_038246.2:6228258-6528258 GCF_000004515.6 Glycine max | reverse complement strand
ATCCGTACGATTTATGGACCACCCTCACACACACCCATCAAAAATGCAAAAAAAATAAAAATGCAGGAGCAGTTTTGGTATTTTAAAAAAATGCTGAGTACACTAGCTATAATGCTGGGTGTACCTAGCAACACCCTTTAATTATTCGTGTTTTAAAATTTTTTGATTTAAATAAGCCCGGCCCTAAACAAGTTTTTATATATAGACATGAGTTACTCCATCTTGATCAAGGTTTTTGCTTCGTCAGCAAAACTTAGAAATTTTCAACTAATCTTCGTAGGCCTCCCTAGGATTTAGTTTCAAGCGTCCTATGATTTAGTTTCAAAAATTGAAAATTAGAAGGACCTAGTAAAACAAATTTAAATTCTGAATTTAACTAAAATTAATTCTGTAAAATAAAAAAAATTAGAAAGTAATTTGAATGAAAACTAATTAATGTTATCCGATCACTGAATACGTGGATTAATTCACATGAAATTTTTTCAGCTTAATTATGAGTCTCGAGTTTAAATTATGACTATATAACTGCTTTAAATAATTAGAAAGAAAATTTTACCACTCATGATAAATTATTTTACTTGAACTTGATTATTTTTAGTAAAGATGCCTGTTGCCTAAATGATTTTTTTTTTAATGTTATCCATCTTATAGTAAACGCCAACAAAATATAACGTTGGATAAAGTTTTGGATTGTTAAAATATTCACCAATGCAAATATTTTGATAACCGAAGAGAGTAAGCTTTTACCGGTACATAAATTAATTTTGATACCTTTCGGTCGAAAAATCTAGATTAATCATAGGGCCTTTCGGACTTAAGGCAAAAATATTAAATGAATCTTTTTTTTATAAGAATTTTAAAGAGACTTAGTATATTATATAAAATATCAATTTTTATATTATTTTTTTAGTTTTTTTAGCTGAAAATTATTTATCAGAATTTTATAATCAAATAATTCTAACACTTCACTTTCAATACATAAAATAGCTAACTCATTCAATCTATCTTGTAACATTGTTGATTTTAGATATGATTTATGTAATTTTAATTTTGAAAAACTTCCTTCAGCAGTAGCAATTGTTACAGGGATTATCAATAAAATTCTATATGCAATGTAAACATTTGGAAAAGAATCTAAAGTTTTAATATTACTCAATACTTTTATTCGTGTGCTAATTTCTTCTCTTAACACTTCTCTTAACATTTGAAAATAGTTTGCTTAATTTTTTTAAATAAATAAGAAAAATATACTTAAATTATTTATAATAATACTTACATCTATATTTAATATTTGTGTTCTTATTAATAAAAATAATACCAAATAATATATCATACTATAACTTAATTTATCATTTAATAATTAAAATTAATGATGAATATTTCTTTGAAAAATGCATAAAAATATTGAGGTCCTAAAAAATTGAAGGCCTAAGACCGTTGCCTCAGTGGCCTAGTGGCTTACTCGCCCTGAATCATGGTTCATTTTTTCTGATAAATAAGAGGATTAAGAAAAAAAAAATCAACTTTTTTAAATATATCATTAGCTAGTTATATAAATGAAAAAACACAATAATACACAGTTATAAACACGAAAATAGTTGAAAGTATATTAAGTTTTAATTGGATAAGAAATCATATTTTTAATTTCACTAAATTAAAATTATACTAAATTAAAAAAATACCTTTGCTAATTTGTTATTAAAACGATTTCGCTATATAAACATAGGAGAGTAACATCAAGAAAGAGTCATGCACAGAGGCCAACACTTGTTGAACCCGTCCTTGCCGCATATAATTAACAATAGTGCCTTACTTGTTAGTTAAGTTTGATAGACTATTTAATTAATTAACTTTGACAATTATATGATTGAAGAGGAATCTTACAAACTTATATCGTACATATGTTTTTATCACGGTTAAGCGGTTGAAATTAGTTACTAAGAGTTATTAGAAGTTAGGTGAATAGTTATTTAGTTATGTTACTCGAAGTTATTGAAGTTAGTTACTTAATTTGGTTATTCTCTATATTTGTATAAATAAACCACCTTTGTAATTCTTTGATGAATGAATTCGAAAACTATTATTCACTTCTTTCATTCCTAATATGGTATCAGCAGTTTTTGCTTTCGTACCTCTTTCTTCCTATTGAAGTTATTTCTTTTTTTCTCTCATGACCATGACTACCATTGATGATTCTAACCCCTTCATTCTTCATTCTTTCAACCATCCTGGCATTGTCTTAGTTTTTCATCCTCTTACCGATGACAACTATAATTCTTGGAAGAAAGCAATGCGCATGGCTCTTCATGGGAAGAACAAATTTGGGTTTGTCGATGGTTCAATTCCTGAACCTGCTTTGGGTCACTCCACTCATGCTTTGTGGAATCGCAACGATAGTATCGTTTCTTCCTGGCTCCTTAATTCTTTATCCAAAGAAATGCAAGTCAGTATCTTACATTGTTCTTCTGCCAAAGCAATCTGGGATGATCTTCAAGAATGTTTCGAGCAACGAAATGATCCTTTAATTTTTCAACTTAAGCATGAATTGATCACTCTGCAACAAGGTTCCATGTCTGCTTCCTCTTTCTACTCCAAGCTTCATTCTCTGTGGGAGTCATTATCAGAACTGAAGCCCTCACATAGTTGCACATGTGGAGGAATTAAACCTTGGTGCGATTTTGAACAAATGGAGTATGCTATGCAGTTCTTGATGGGGTTGAACGAATCCTTCTCTACTATCAGAGGTCAAATTTTATCCATGGATCCCTTTCCCTCAGTAACTAAGGTTTTTTCCTTAGTTGTTCAAGAAGAAAAGCAAAAGGAAGTTGGTGCTTCCACCTTTGCTAGTGAAGTTTCACATGCTTTTGCCTTGAAGCCTTCTTCTGTTGCACACAATCATTCTACCAATCGCTTTAAAGGATCTTCTAAGAATCGCCCCTTGTGTGCTCATTGTGGTATGTTGGGTCATACTCAGGATCGTTGCTTCAAGTTGCATGGTTATCCTCCAAATTATAAGAGGACTAGTTTTTCCTCAGAAGTCAAGAAACATTCTTCATCTTCTGAACCACCACACAAGGTTGCTCAACAAGTAACTGTTGATATGTCTCACTCACCATCTTCCTCTGGTGACTCGGGTTCCTAGCCAATTGATGAACCTTTTAGAAAGTCATGCTACCAATGTTGTCATCCCTCAAGGTGTTTCTTCTGCTAATGGTATGATCATTTCCACATCCACTTCTAATTTTCTTCATGATTGTTGGCTTTTAGATTCTGGTGCCAGCATTCATATTTCTTGTTCCCTTCATCATTTTCGATCTTACTAACTTGTTTATGATAAAACTGTCACTCTGCCTAACAATGATGTTATACCTATCATTGCCATTGGTTCGATTTGCTTAACCAATACCTTACTCTTGCATAATGTTGCCTACATTCCTAAATTCAAATTCAATTTAATTTCAGTTAGTGCTCTTCTAACCAATCCTAATTTGTCCATTTCTTTTTCCCAAAATGAATTTGATACTCAAGAGAAGCAAGCTTGCAAGAGGATTGTTAGAGGGGCTATCATCCAAGGCCTTTATGTCTTAGATCTCAAGGACACTCTTGATTGCAAATTTACTTTTCCTGTTATCAATTCCCATACAAATTCCATTCCTTGTAAAAATGCTTATATTTGGCATTCTAGATTTGGTCATATCTCAGACAAAGTTTTCAAACATTTGAATAATAAAATTGGTCTGCACCTTTCTCCTAATTTTTCTTCTTCTAATTGTTTTGTTTGTCCTCTTGCTAAATTTAGAAGATTATCTTTTCCTAACTCTAACCATTTATCTAAATTACCATTTGACTTAATTCACTGTGATATATGGGGTCCCTATGCTCACCCTACCTATGAGGGAAGGAGATTTTTCCTTACATTGGTTGATGACTGCTCAAGATTCACTTAGCTATTTCTGCTTAAGAACAAATCTGAAGCTTCAATCTATGTGCAACAATTTTTCACCATGGTTCAGACTCAGTTTGGTGTATCCATCAAATGCCTCAGGTCTGATAATGCTAATGAACTTGCCCTCACTCAGTTTTTGGCTTCCATGGGCACTCTTCATCAATTTTCCTGTGTTGAAAGGCCAGAACAAAATTCAGTAGTGGAAAGGAAGCATCAACATCTGCTCAATGTAGCAAGAGCTTTGTTTTTTCAGTCTAAAGTTCCTATCTCATTCTGGGGTGATTGTGTTACCACTGCATGTTTTCTTATCAACAGAACCCCTTCACCATTACTGCAACACTGCTCACCCTACAATATTTTGTTCAAAAAAGAACCTGACTATCATGCCTTAAGAAGTTTTGGCTATTTAGCATTTGCTTCCACTCTTCCATCATCAAGGAACAAGTTTTCTCCTCGAGCAGTGCCTGCCATTTTTGTTGGCTATCCCCAAGGTTATAAAGGATACAAATTGTATAGCCTAGACAATAAGAAATTTTTTGTGTCTAGAGATGTTGTCTTTCATGAATCCATTTTTCCTTTTCAAACCATTTCACAGCCTCAAGTCATTCCGGATCCTTTACTTGATTTGGTTATTCCCATTCCCATAACTAATACCTTACCTAACCTTGACCAGACTAGTAGCCAATCACCACAACCAACTAATCGCTTTAACCATGACCCAACTGATTCATCCTCAATCCCTGGCTCAGATCATCCTCACATTTTGCCCTCTGTCTCCTTAAGAAGGAGTACACGCCACTCTAAGCATCCCTTATACTTGTCTGATTATGTAATATCACAATCTCAGGCTGCATATCCCATCCAACATCATTGTTCCCTATTGCCTCTTAGCCCTCCTTACAAAACTTTCATTAATCACATCTCCTCTGTATATGAACCTCAGTTCTATCATCAAGCTGTTCCTTATCCTGAATGGCGTCGAGCAATGCATGAGGAAATCCAAGCTCTTGAAGCAAATTCCACTTGGACACTTGTTCCATTACCACCTGGTAAGCATTGTATAGGATGTCGATGGGTGTATAAAGTTAAATACAAAATGGATGGCTCTGTAGATAGATACAAAGCACGATTGGTTGCCAAAGGTTATACACAACAAGTTGGGATCGATTTCTCCGATACATTCTCTCCAGTAGCCAAACTTACCACTGTGAGAGTTTTGCTTTGTATTGTTGCTGCTAGAAACTGGTGCCTTCTACAATTGGATGTTAACAATGCTTTTTTGAATGGCGATTTATTTGAAGAAGTTTATATGGAACTTCCCAAGGGATACAAGTCATCCAATCCTTCATTAGTATGCAAATTGAACAAATCATTATATGGCCTAAAACAAGCCTCTAGACAATGGTTTTGTAAGTTCTCCACTACTCTTCTTAGTCATGGATTCCATCAATCCAAACATGATTACTCCCTTTTTACCATTGGCTCAGGCAATTCCTTAGTCATTTTACTAGTATATGTAGATGACATCATCCTGTCAGGGCCGATTATTGCCTCCGTACAAGCTGTTTAGACCAAATTACAGTCTTTGTTTCAATTGAAGATCCTTGGCCCTTTGAAATATTTTCTTAGCTTAGAAATAGCCAAATCCAGTAGAGGTATCTCACTATCCCAGCGAAAGTATGCTCTATCTCTTTTGGAGGATACAAGTTTCTTGGCCTGCAAACCTTCCAATTTACCAATGGATCCCAATCTGAAACTCAATCTTCATGATGGAGACTTACTCCCTGATCCATCAATGTACAAAAGATTAATTGGTAGATTGCTTTATTTGACCATCTCATGGCCTGATATCACCTTTGTTGTGAATCGCTTAAGTCAGTTTATGAAAGCACCTAGAGTTCCTCACCTACATGCTATTCATCATCTTCTGTAGTATATCAAATATGCTCCTGGACAAGGTTTATTTTTTCCTGCTCAGAACTCTCTCAACTTCACTACCTTTGCGGATGTTGATTGGGCCAGTTGTGTTGATACTAGAAGATCTACTTCTAGCTTTTGTGTCTTTTTGGGAAACAACCTTCTTTCTTGGCGTTCTAAGAAACAACCCACTGTTTCAAAATCATCCACTGAAGCTGAATATTGTGTCTTGTCTTATGTTACTAGTGAAATTGTTTGGTTAAGCAAGTTACTTCTTCACTTTGAAGTTGATGTGCCTTCTGTGATGTTATTTTGTGATAATAAATCTACTATAAGTCTTGCTTCAAACCCTGCTCATCATGAACGATCCAAGCACATTGACATTGATCATCATTTCATTAGAGAATATGTTCAGTCCAAAGTAGTCAAGCTTGTCCATGTCAAGAGCCAACACCAGGTTGCAGATGTTTTTACAAAAGCACTTTCAAACCCGATTTTGGTAAATTCATTGCCAAGTAGGGAATGATTAACATCTATTCGCCAACTTGAGGGGGGGGGGTATCACAATTAAGCGGTTGAAGTTAGTTACTAGGAGTTATTAGAAGTTAGGTGAATAGTTACTTAGTTATGTTACTAGAAGTTATTGAAGTTAGTTACTAGGAGTTACTAGAAGTTGGTTACTCAATTTGGTTATTCTCTATATTTGTATAAATAAACCACCTTTGTAATACTTTGATGAATGAATTTGAAAACTATCATTCACTTCTTTCATTCTTGATAGTTTTAACATATTTTTAATTATGAATAAAATATACAAGATATAATTAAATTAGGTTGTTTCACTCCTTGGACTAGCATCAATTTTACATAATAAAAATATTAGTAAATAATTATTTTTGTCCTTGAAGGTATAGAGCGCTGATAATTCGTCTTCAAAAGATAGAAATTCAAATTTTAGTTCCTGAAAGTAAAAAAAATTGTGACAAATATATCCAACTATTAACTTCCGTCCATTACCGTTAATGAAAGAACTTATGTGACACAAATAGACAAAAATGTCACAAAAATGATTGTCAACATGACTGCTAAATAAATTGGATCAAAATGTCAGTAAGTTTCCATTGGACTAATTTGTCATATCCCAAATTTCGTTTCATTTAAGGGTAAAATATAATTTAATCTTCATATTTCTTTTTTTTATTGTTACAAGCATAACATTACAATAAACACTTAAAAAATAGAAAAATAAGTATAAGTTACAAACATAATAATAGGAATAATATTGGTTAACAAACATAATATGTCTATTGCTCTGAAATTTCTAATGTGACAGTACCTTACCCAAAATGAGATTCAAACAAAAATGCACTCTCACAAAAAAATATTGTAAGAGTGTACCAATCATTTCATTTTTTGTAAGGATTAACTTAATGACGGTGTATTCTTGTTTGAATCTCATTTTGGAAAAGACACTATTAGATTAGAAATTTTAAAGTAACAAAAAGATTATGTTTATTAATCAATATTATTCTTATTATTATTTTTGTTCTAACTTATGTTTGTTTCCCTATTTTTTAAGTACTTATTGTAATGTTATGCTTGAAACAATGAAAAGAGGGGGGGAGGGGGGATGGGAGATAAAGATTAAATTATATTTTATCCTAAAATAAAATAAAATTTGGAGTCTGACAAATTAGTCCAATGAAAACTTACTGACATTTTGTTTCAGTAAAAACTTACTGACATTTTGGTATAGTCTATTCAGCCGTCATGTTAGTAATCATTTTTATGACATTTTCATTCCTTTGTGTCACATAGGCTCTTTCATTAATGGTAATGGACGAAAGTTAACGGATGGATGAATTTGTCGCACTTTTTTCACTTTCGGAGACTAAAATTTGATTTTTCATTTTTCGGGAATAAATTTGTCAACGCTCTACACATTCAAGGACAAAAATGACTATTTATCCTTAAAATATATACCTTAAAAATATGTGATTGATTTGAATATTCAACCTCAACATTAATTATATATGGCACGGTACAGCAACACAATGTCGTCATTAGCTTAATTAATTAACTTCAGGAAACATGTCCATTTCAGTTTTTCATGGCCAAGGCATGCAATATTTCAGTACTATTCAAGCACTGTATCTCAATATTGTCATTTTTGCTCTTCCTTCCATTGTTTGTCTTCGATTTTGGTTGAACTTTGTTGCAAGTATATATATGTCATCGTTGACACATAGCTAGCCCAAACATTGGAACGAAGAGGAGAGATGCCAAGATTGAGATATATAGCAATAGACAATATAGTTGTCATCATATGTGACCCTAAAGCTTCAAGCTTCTGAATTCTGATCTTAGTTTTCTCCAAATGCACCGGTGAAAAGTATAGCTTACAAAACTTCTATTTCAGGTGTTCTATTCTATTGTTTGTTTCCATCCATGATTGAATTATTGAAGAAACATCGTATGTGAACCAAAAATAGGTAGCGTATAGATTGATTTATATTTTACTCCCCCCAACAGTCCAATTCTACCAAATCAATCCATTTAAAAAATAATAAAGTTATTCATACAACAATTTTGTAATAATTTTTACACATTCATTAAAATTTTGATTGCAAATATTCATTTTTTCCATTAAAACAAAGCACAATTTGTTTTTCAAAACTTAATTATGTATAGGTACAGTTTAATTTTAAACTCTAGAGGATCCAGTTCCCTATAATTTATCAAAATCCAAAAATAAATGATGGACCTCCGTTGCCCAACAAAGGAAAGTTTTTTTCTATAAAATAAAAAGAAGCTTAATTTTATTTTTTAATTTAATTAATTCTTGAATTTGTTTATGCATATGAGTTAATTAAATTATTGTTTTTAGAAACTAAATTACATACATATAATAAAAATTAATTTCCGTACCCTTAGTAGGCTTCCTTTCGGATTCACCATTCTAGCAGCCATTTTCTCAACCAAAAAACAATCACCCACGTACGTAGAACTTGTAAATACTAAATAGTTTGAGAAAGGGGGCACATCAATGAAATCATATATATGAAGAAGGAAAAGTGGGAGCCTGGTATGGTCGAGTTATTTTCTTGACAGAAATAAGAAGAAAATGATTTACGATAGATGTGTCCCAAAGCCATGACCTATCAAATCACAATAAATGAGTTTAGGTAGAAAATAATTGTAGCAAATATTTAATCACTAATTAATTAGTTGTTTTTGTTATGATACAGTTGTATAATGGGTTGTACAAATCTAAGAAAAGGAACTTGTCATTTGCGGCCATGAAAGGAAAGCACAAATTATCATAACAATAGTCAATATAATAATGGAACGGTGATAATTAACCTTATGTTGGTGCTTAAACCATTGCTTATTACCTAATAATTACATCTTTTGACTGTGTCCATTACTTTGCTATCCACTGTTCTTGTTCCAAAAAATAATTAGATAACATACAGCAGAGATTCTCAAGGTTTTAAGTTGACGCACTAACTCCATTATTTGGTGGAAATTAATAATGAACTTCAGTTGATTAGCCGCTTTAGGTAAACTTATATTATCACTTTTTAATAATATAGAATACGTTTTAAAAAATATTTTATTTTTCTTTTATTTTTGTAATGAAAATTTAGTTATAAATTTTTATATGCTTGAGAATAGAATTTATCTTTTGTAATTAATAAAAGATTTAAATTATTTTTTAGCCATAATTAGATACAAATACATTCTATTCATTTCAATTTTAAAATTTTATTTACACTAAAATAATAATGATCAGAATAGTTAATAATATACACTAAATTATTCATACATTTGAAAAAAATATAAATTTGATATTTTAAATGGTATTTAAATTCCTATTTTATGATATCTTTTAAAAGGTTTCATTTTTTTTTACGTTTTCAATCTTTTCATATATAATATTTTTTTTTACTTCTCTACAAAATGTTGGGCACAGACTAGTCTATAACTTAACCACCATGCCAATTTTTAAATTTCGTATTTTACTGCATCTTTATAGATCGGACAAAATGTGATTTTCTTAACATAACTCTACAGTTGTGATATTTTCATAATTTTCATATAATATAGAAAATTTCAATTAAAATTCATTCAGTATCCATTTTATAAGATGTTAAGCATGAAGTTTGGTTTAAGCGAGATTACTCCCAGAATTACATCGATCTCTATTTTGTTCTTGCTTAAGTACCACTTAATTCTCACTAAGTGAGAATTCTAGAGACTAACTTAATCATTTTTTGGTATTCTCGTTTATGTTAGGATTTTTTCTTGCTTAAGCTAGAACTATATCCAGATCACTCTTTATCACCTATCTCGCTTAAGCAAGAATAACCCCTTGCTTAAGCGAAACAAAGTTGCATAATTTTGAAACTCTACAATAAAACCTCTAATGGCTACTAAATTATCGAATTTTACTTCAAACACAACATAGAAGTATCATTTGATCCACATCTGAAAACAATATTCCAAAGGAACGAAAATTGGTGTTTCGCTAAAGGTGGGAGCGAAAACTTGTGGTAGCAATCCCTTCACTTCACGTTGAGGTATTGTTTTGTTGTTGTTATTTAACTTTTTTTTATTATAAACATATATTTATTTTGCATTATTATTACGTATAATAGCTGTAAATTTTCCCAAATACTAGTTATAGTAAAAAATAACTAAGGAGAAGTGTAATTGTAATTGTGTGTATATGTACATGAAATAATGAACCGTGGTCACTCTTGGTAATATATATATATATATATATATATATATATATATATATATATATATATATATATATATATATATAAAGTGTTAGATATTGAGAAAAAATTGTGCAGAATTATTTCGTGACAATTTATTTATTTATTTATTCTGTTGTATGAATTTATTATAAATATAATTCTGATTTATTTTTTTATATAGGCTGTTGTTATTTTTGTTAGATAATTAATTTTTTTTGCTTGTTTGCATGTTTTTTTAATTTATTTTATATAATATATTTATGGTGTAATTAATAATTTTTAGATATATTTAATTTATTTTTTTATAAATATACTTAATTTTATTATATTATGGACAAATATTGTATAAAATATTTTGTCAGTTATTGTATTATATTTAATTTTGCAGTATAAATGACATCTTGTTCATCATCTTCGTCAAATATGCAGATTAAATCTGGTCCAGTTGATGGTGATGTGTTATGGATGTAAGATAAGCACGTTTCAGAACATATTTTGAAATGGGGAAGAAGATAGAAAATTACACATTAGACGAGTTGTCCCCACGTATCAAGGTCAAGAAGAAATACCAGCATAAATTATTCCTCTATTTCGGCAATCTGATTTTTATTGGATTAAGAAGATGAGATATTTAAAAATAAATGCGACATTAATTAGTGTCTTGATAGAAAGATGAAGACCGAAAACACATACTTTTCACATGAGATGCGGAGAATGCACTATTACTCTACAAGATGTCTCTATTTTATTAGGTCTCCGTGTGGATTGGTCACCATTAATTGGTCCAACAAATCTTAATTTGGTTGATTTATGTGAAGAATTGTTAGGAGTTAGACTAGAAGAAGGTGAACTTAAAGGTAGTATGATTAAATTAAGTTGGTTGGCTCACCATTTTCCACAATTAAATAACCATGATGATAACCTACAACAAGTAGAAAGGCTTACTTGTGCATGAATCTTAAAATTCAGTGGAGGTGTCTTATTGGTTGACAAAGCCAGTAGCAAAATTTCCCTAAGGTACCTGCAATCTTTACGAGACTTTCCAGAGTGCAGCACGTATGCATGGGGACCTACCGTACTTACTTATTTATATAGAGAGATGTGCAGTGCCACCGATTATAAAATTAAATCAATAGGAGGTATGTGCATCTTAATACAAATGTGGGCATAAGAATGATGTACAACTTTGGCTCCAAAGATGACTCCTCCCCTAATAGAAAATAAACCACTCGGGCATAGGTTAGTCGTTTAAAAAATTAGATTTCATTTGAAAATAATTAATAATGTAACGTATATTAATTTATAATTTTTTTAGGTGGCTGCGACGTGGAAATCAATATATTGACAATGATGATTTGAGAGTTTTTGGTCGTAAGATTAGATATTACGAAATGACATGAGGTAAGAACTTGTTAATGTATTGGTTAAATAATAAATAATATGTCATATTTCACTGAAAATAAACAACTGTGTTGTTATATGCAGTTTCTGTGGGAGCCTTACACAACAAATGTTATGTCAATGTTGCCTCCAATTTGCTTAGTTGGAAGTGTAGCGTGGTGCGTGGTGATGCCACTAATTTGTTTCCAAGTTATTGAGTGACACCAATCCGATAAAGTATTGAGACAATTTGGAATGCAACAACCAATTTCAGGGTGTCCTTCGCAACCCTTGAATATTCATGGCATAACATTGAAAGACAAACATGATAAAAATTGGGGGCAACTGTTCGTCCTAATGATCAATCAATGGAACAATCGAGCTAATTTTAGGGTCGACGGTTATCCTTGACAAGAGGGCCTATTGAACTTTAACTCCGACTATGGTCTAGTATACGCAAAAAACAAAGATGCTTGTTGACCCTAAAAATGCAAACACAGCTACATTGGTATTTTTTTTTGTTTTTTGAATATTTAACTTCAATTTATTTTTGAAATCATTGCCATTAATTTGCTGACCCTAATAATTACAGGCTGAAGTTGCAGAGACATTACAGTACATGGTGTCTCCACAAGGGAGGAATACATGAACAGTTGATGATCTCATGCCGTATGTGGAGAAAATAACCATTTTATCCGAAGAGTAAGAGAGAATCACTGAGCCTGTGTCACATGGTCTAGTATTAGAGTATCAATTTGCGGCACAAAAGTTTCATATTCTCCCGTCAAGTGTTGAAACTCAAGGCATAGGCAGATGAAGAGAGGCTGTTGAAGTGGAACCATATTTCTACCCAAAGATGGAAGACCGTGGCCATGGAATGTATTACACACCACCAACATTTTCTTAGTATCCGACACAAATGAATCATTATCCTTTCGAAGGTCATCAAAGTGATACTTCTGCAAGCAAACATTCGTTCGGTGGTGTTGCGAAAACATATCCTAATTTTTCATGGCCTACTATGACCGCTTCACAACAACATGATGCTCCAATTGCAACACCTAATGCCCCATTAGGTACTACTGTACCAAGAGCAATAACTGATATGGATGGCTTATTAGGTGTTGATTTACGTCACCAATTTTCTAGTGAGGCTGACCAAGTTGAAGCGGGGAGGCATAGGGGCAGAAGAAATCCCGATAGACAAACACGAAGATGGGAACGACCATGCGGCACATCCTCACGTCATCACGGACATCATAACGAATGATTTTTATGTCAATTTGAGACTTCTATGATCGTTTATTTTATGAAGGTTTACTAATGGATGCAGTTTATGTCCCGCACAAAAATAACATAATAAATAATTTTGAAACAAATTGATCATGGATAGCTATGATTTCATTGAAGAACACAAACTAAATACATAAATCAATTAATTTAACAACTTCCATTTTCAGATTGCATTGGACATCGATGCCTGTTGTGTCCTTTTGTTCCACATCTATTACATTTTTGTCGGTGCTTAGATGGTTCGAGCCAATCCATCTCATTCCTTATCCTAGTTGATTTTGGTCGACCTTTCGCACAAACTGTAGTTGGATCAGGGATAAGTGTCCATGAGTCATCAGAAGGAGGAATTGCCGCTTCATTCCCAAGAGGCCACCATTGTGCGGAGTAAGCTTTTAAGATGTGCTCATTTGTGTAAACAACATCTACATATTGCAAGTAGTTCATGCTCACATAACCACAAGCAACAATAATGTGTGAACATGGATAGTGAAGTGCAAAATACTTTCCGCATTGACAATAATGGTCATTCAAGTTAACTACCCACTTTTGTCCGCCACGTTGCGTTATAGGATTGAATGTCTCCTCTACTTCAAACCTTGTCTAGTGGATATCATAGATGCGGACGATGTGCGAACAAGCTTGTTCTTGATTTTTTCGAAGTTCTTTAACAACCTTAGAACAATATACTTCTCCTTTATTTAATTGTCTTTGGGCTTGTTGACCACGATCAACAAAGTACTTTTGAAACCTACTATATGTTGATTCCACCAACGCTGTTATGGGTATGCTGCGACAATCCTTCAATACCTTATTTACACATTCTGAGAGGTTATTTGTCATGTGACCATATCTACGTCCTTCTTTATCATAAGCCATGGTCCATTTTTCCTTTGAAATGCGATTAGTCCATGTTGCTATGGTTGGACTCAATTGACGAAATTTTTCTAAATTTTGATCAAACATATGCTTGCAAGGAGTGTAGCCTGCATAAAATTAGTGAGCAAAAACAATTTTAACTATATATGATACTTAAATTAACTTCATATTATAAATTAAATCTTACCCAATTTCTTCAACATTTCTTTTTGTTTGGCATTGTTGAATTTGCTATTGAAATTGCTTGCTATGTGTCGGATGCAGTAAACATGATAACCGTGGGGTGGTTGTCAACCAAGTGTTTTGTTAGCAACAACAGATTTTATACTCGCGTGACAATCAGATATGAGACAAATACCATTTTTATTTGTCACGTGTTCACGCAAGTGTGCCAAAAACCATGACCACGCTGTTAACGTTTCACCTTCAACTACGACGAATGCTAGAGGAAGAACACCACCATTTTCATCTTGGGATGTGGCCATTAACAGGGTCCCACGGTATTTGCCGTATAAATGTGTGTCGTCAACTTGTATGATTGGCTTACAATAATTAAAAGTCTCTTTACATTGACCGAACGCCCAAAACACTCTATGAAACTAACTGTGTTCGTGACTCACCGTATTCCCAACAATAAAATCGTCGTGTAGTATTTGAAAATAGGATCCAGGAGAATGATTTTGCATATGTTTCAGCCACGACGAAAGTTTCGCATATGACTCTTCCCATTCGCCATATTCAATTGCAATCGCTTTTTGTTTCGCCATCCATGCTTTTTTGTATGAAACCTTATAGAAAAATTCATTATTTATCCTTTCTTGAATCAAAGAAACTTTTATTGATGGATCTTCTCTAATCATGCTTGTTAATAAATTTAAAAAATGTAAATAACAAATAACGCAAAAGTAGGATAATATGAACAAAAAATGTACCTACTACACAAGTGGCAATTAAATCTGAATCAAGTTTCTCATGATCTTGTGTCATTCTCATATTCAGACATGTGTGTGGTCCACCCCATTGTGTCACTTTCCATGAATCAGTTTTTTTAGATAAAATTGTCCTCTTATAAAAAGGGCAAGGACACTCTGCGCTTTTATTTGGGCAACAAACGATATATTTGTACGATTTGGTTTCAACAACTTTAAAACTTTGATGCACCTTCATAACATAGTGTTTCAGTGCATTTTTTACCGCATCTTTACTATCAAAATCCATGCCAACATATAATTTTTGCCCAACATTAAAACTCGATGGCATCTCCAAACCGCAAATGTCCTCCTCATTAGGATGACTCCAATTGATATTGTTATAATGCAAAGCATCATTCCAAAATGGATTTTGAATTTCTTCTACACCTAATAGTTAAAAAATTAAAATTGAGGTCAATATCACAATCATAATTATTTACCATTAAATACAATTGTCAAAAAATGATAAATATATTCACCTATTTTTTTAATAAAATATACATTCTGTTGGGTGAACAATTGTAACTGGTTGAATCATGTTGGTGACTTCATCGTCTGTATCAGATATATCATCAACACTATCATCTTCATCTAAAGACTTTTCAACGTATGAGTTACTGGTTGACTGCAATATATGCTCAAAACCAATTAGAACACAGAAGAGTGTTATGGAAAGATCTGGAGCTTTTGCATAGTACTATTCAGGGTCCATGGTGTGTCATTGGGGATTTTAACAATGTGGCCAGGGCTAATGATAGAATTGGAGGCAGGATGGTTACTGAAAATGAGTATTTTGATTTACAAGAGATGATGAATGTTGCTGGCTTGAGTGAAATGGAAAGTATAGGAGATTATTTTACTTGGAGCAATAAACATAATGTGGGAACTATCTACTCTAGGATTGATAGAGTATTGGGGAATGTGCAATGGTTTCAAGACCATTTGGACTACCACCTGAAAATTCGACCTCCTAGTGTTTCAGATCATGCTCTGTTATGTGTGGAAGGTAAGATGCAGCCCAAGAATAAAACCAGAAGATTCAAGTTTTATAATTGTATGGTTGAAATGATAGGTTATGAGGAAGTGGTTCAGAATAGTTGGAATAGGCCTATAAGAGGTACTCCTATGCATGTTCTGTGGCAGAAACTCCAAAGACTTAAACCTGAATTGGTTCAACTTGGTAAAAGCATGACCAATGCCAGTCAGGAATTGGTTAAAGCCATAAGAGATTTAGACTTAGCCCAAAATGCTATCACTCATAATAGGATGGATGGCAACTTGATTGATATTGTGAAAAAGTGTATTGAGAGGGTGATTAATTGGAATGAAATGGAGGGTAATATGTTAAGATAAAGAGCTAAGGTGGATTGGCTTAGAATGGGAGATAAAAATAATGCTTTTTTTCATTCTATCATCAAGGCCAAGCATCAGAATAGAAGTATGAGTATTCTACATAAAGGTGATGGAACTATTCTTACTGAGCAAAGTGACATCCATAATGAAGTGATGGAGTTTTATAGAAAGTTAATGGGAAGTATTGCTTGTAATTTAAGGCATATTGATATCCAAGCTATGAGGGATGGTAAGCAAATTACTTTTGACCAAGGAGCTTTTCTCACTGCAACAGTTACAGAAGCTGAGAATGCTAAAGCTCTGCAGGGAATTGGTGATTTGAAAGCACTTGGCATAGATGGTTATGGGGCAAAATTCTTCAAAAATAGCTGGCATATAGTAAAGAAAAATTTTATTGCTGCAGTGAATGAATTTTTCGAGAAAGGAACTTTATTAAAGGTTTTTAATAGTACTCTTGTGACACTCATTCCTAAATCTATTACTGCTAAGACTGTCAAGGATTACAGGCCTATTGCAACTTGCTCTACTTTTTATAAAGTGATCTAAAAAATTTTGACTAGGAGGCTAGGGAGTGTGATACAGGATATTGTTCATACTAGCCAAGCAGATTTTGTGCCCGGTCAAGTTATTCATAATCATATTCTCCTTGCAACTGAGTTGATGAAGGGGTATACTAGAAAGGGTGGAACCCCTAGGTGTATGATGCAAATAGACCTCCAAAAAGCTTATGATATGGTTGACTGGGGTGCCTTGGAGGGGGTTCTTACTGAATTTGGATTGCCAAAGAAGTTTATTGGGTGGGTCATGAAAGTCATTACTACTGTGAATTACAGGTTCAACATTAATGGAGAGTTGTCTAATGTGCTAGAGGCTAAAAGAGGCATTAGGCAAGGGGACCCTATTTCCCCTTTGCTGTTTGTCCTAATGATGGAGTATTTGAATAGGATTATGGTCAAAATGCAAAGAGATCCTAACTTTAATCATCACAACCAATGTGAGTGATTGGGGATTACTCATCTGTCCTTTGCAGATGATGTTCTTCTTCTTTGTAGAGGTGATGAGAAGTCTATAGAGATGATTCTAAAGGCCTTCAGTTTCTTTTCTAAGTCTACAGGACTACAGATTAATCCAGCAAAGTGTAAGGTGTTTTGTGGTGGCTTGAATTATGACAACATACAAGTTGTGAAGAATATCACAGGGTTTGAAGAGGGAACTCTGCCTGTCAGATATTTGGGGGTTCCTTTGTCTTGCAAAAAACTCAATGTCCATCATTACCTGCCTCTTGTGGAGAAGATAGTGGGGAGAATCAGACATTGGTCTTCTAAGCTGTTAAGCATAGCAGGTTGAATTCAGCTTGTGAGGAGTATTATCACTGCTATAGCTCAGTATTGGATGAGTGTTTTTCCTATGCCAAAAAAGGTTATTCAGAAAATTGATAGTATTTGTTGATCGTTTATTTGGTCTGGCAGTGCAGAGGTGAAGAGGAAAAGCCCTGTGGCTTGGAAGCAAGTTTGTAAACCTGCTAGATGTGGTGGTCTAAATTTGATTAATCTTGAGCTGTGGAATTTAACTGCTATGCTTAAATGTTTATGGAATATCTGTTCTAAGGATGACAATCTTTGGGTAAAGTGGATCCATGCTTATTTCTTAAAGGGAAACAATGTCATGAGTGCAACTGTTAAAAGTAATAGCACGTGGATACTGAAGAGTATTATGAAACAGAGGCCTCAAGTTAGTAATCTGCAGTAGATTTGGATTGAAATGTTGCATAAAAGGAAATTCTCGATGAAGCAAGTTTATATGGAATTGGTGGAGGATCATAACAGGGATGACTAGTTTAGGTTGTTGAGATATAACAGAGCTAGACCAAGAGCCAATGTCACTTTGTGGCTTGCTTGTCAGAACCGGTTGGCCACGAAGACTAGATTGAAAAACATGAATCTGATTCAATGTAGTTTGTGCAGTCTTTGTAAAGAACAAGATGAGGACTTGGATCACTTGATGTTTAGTTGTAGAGTCACAAAAGCTATTTGGTTGGAGGTCCTCAAATGGATGGATATTGATCACACACCTCAAAAGTGGAGGGATGAAGTTAGATGGGTTATGCAATATACGAAAGGAAAAGGATGGAAAAAGGGAAATTCTGAAATTAGCTTTTTCAGAGGTTGTTTATGGCACATGGATATATAGAAATAGAGTTGTTTTTGAAAATGATAGTGTAAATATGAGTATAGCTAAAAGTATCATTGATACAATAGTGCATAGAGGGTGGCATTATGCCAAGTATAGGGCTCATATAGCAACAATGTTAATATAAGTTTGCTTTGTATTTTTGTCGATTTAGTGAGCTGGATTGTTTGCGATCGCTTTGTACTTCATTGAATTTTTTGAGATATATATATATATATATATATATATATATATATATATATATATATATATATATTCTTTTATTTCAAAACGTATGAGTTACACACAAGATAATCATCATCATCATCATGTAAATTGCTCACATTTCTTAGCGGTTCTGACTCATTATTAGAAAGATTATTTCCACATGATGGAACAAAATTTGCAGAATGAAACATAGAACCACCAACAACATCCTTTTCTATGTACAATTCTAGGCATGACATTTGTTCTTATTGTTGAAAACTTTCGATCATAGTTTCAACATCTTCGTCATCACAAATTTGCAACGCAACATATTTTCCTGAAACTAAAAATCTATAACTTATAGGAGAAATAATTTCATTATTTTCTAACTTTACATTATCTCGAATTTTTTTCAAAGCATTGAAACTTATTCCACGTTTAATCTGAACCGCTTTTTTACTGCCTTCAAATGTTACACCATCATTCTCTTCGTATACCCTTCCATTGAAATATAAAACTATTATAACCGAATTCATCATATACCAAAATATACCTACAAAAACAATATTATGAATAATTAATCATAACAACAATAACTTCAAAATAAATTAATCTAATTATTAAAAATATTATTTCAGTTAAAATTGAGATTAAAATAAAACTTCATTCTGAAAAATAATTATTACTTAAAACAAAATTTGTGATGCGAGAGAGGATTTCAGTTGAAAAACAAAGACTCTTAGAAGGTAGAAAAACTGCAAAAATAGGTAGAAAAATTTTCTTCAGAAATGCACCAAGGCAGCGGGCATCAACGAGGCTTTAAATACCACAATATACTTGCAAAAACAATATTGTAAATAATTAATCATAACAACAATTACTTCAAAATAAATTAATTTAATTATAAAAAATATTATTTAATTTAAAATTGAGATTAAAATAAAACTTCATTCTGAAAAATAATTATTACTTAAAACAAAATTTGTGATGCGAGAGACGATTTTAGTTGAAAAATGAAGACTCTCAGAAGGTAGAAAAGTTTTCTTTAGAAATGCACAAGAAGGCAGTTGGCACGAGGCTTTAAATACCATGCATGTTTCACTAGCCACACTTGCAAAACCCCCTTGCATGCATGTTTCGCTGGCCACACTTGCAAAACCCCCATGCATGGCCTATTTCGCCAGCCACACTTGCAAAACCCATTGCACCTTATCCTGCACCCTAGGTCTGAACCTGCACCTTGCACGCCTAGCTTGATTTCGCCAGTCAAACTGGCTACACTGTTTTTTCGCCAGTGGCAGTGGCGAAATAGCCACGTGTCCACCACCAAGGTATTTCGCCAACATGCATGACGATAATCGTGTAAAAAAGGGACCCCTGCGTAATTTGTTTGAAAATAGACCCCTTTGGGGAATTAGTTTGTAAAACTAACCCTCTGCGGTCAATTCGCCGGAAAAATAAGGCTTTAATTAACTTTTTTTGGTAAATTGTTCATTGGGAACAATGCTTGTGAAAAATGTGAATGCTTCTAAATACATGAATACTGGTGAGAAGATCTTTGAGCTTTTGAATAACTTTTTTGAGGATATTGGAGAAAAAAATGTTATTCAAGTGGTGACAGACAATAGAAGTCACAAGACCAAAATTATTTTAGATAAAATTTTTACTTTACTTATCCAAATTTATTAATTTTGGTCTTTTTAGGTAAAATTTTACAAGTCATGAGACCAAAATTATATTTTTATTCCATGTGTTTTCCATTGTCTTAACTATATGCTAAAAGATATTGGGAATATCCCTAAACTTACAAGGGTTATACAAAGAGACATTAAGCTTACAGACTACATTTACAACCATATATTGGCTTTGAACACTGAGAAAATTTACCAACAATAGTGAATTGGTGAGACATGGAGTTACAAGATTTGCTATCACCTTCATAACTTTGCAAATATTGCATAAGCAAAAGACCAATCTCAGAAGGATGTTCACTTCAGACAATTGGTTGAAGTCTAAGGCAACTAAAGAATCTAAAAGGAAGAAAGCAATGAACATTGTTCCTATGCCTCATTTTGGAATGATGTTGTCAGCACTTAAAGGTTAAGGTTATGGGTAGGGGTGAAAATGGGTTAGGTTGAGCCAGACTCTACCTAAGCCTGGTCTGACCTGTTTTATATTTTTATAGTCCAAGCTTGGGCCTGTTACCCGTTATGAACTTATTTTTAGGCCTATACTTTGTATAAGCCTGTCAGCCCATTTAAAGGCTTGTTTCATATTAAGAAGTGTAAAAAATATTATTTTTTTAAACAAAACCAAAGATTTTCATTAAAAACAATAAAATAATTTTAAACCCCAAGATATGGACAAAAGTTTCCTACAAACATTACATGTGACATGTTATCCAAGTCTTTTAAGTCTCACCAAAAGAAAAGAGTCCATATTCTTGGTACTCAAGTACTCATCTATGTTTATACGAATTAACCTATTTCAAATATTAATTAAAATGATTCAAATTGTTAAACTACTAAAATGGTTTTGTAATTTAAATAAAATAATTATAATATTATGTATCATATTACTAATAATATTTTTATTACAAAATATTATTGCTAAGCGGGCCAACATGTTAGGCTTAATAGGCTTTTCTTAAGGCCTATGGCACGACCTATTTAACTAAATAGGATTTCTAAAAAGCTTGAGTTTGACCTTTTTGTTCAATAAGTTGGGCTAGGCCAGACCTTAAACAGGCTGAGCCATAGGACCCCAACTGGTGGCTTGGCCTACTTCCACCCCTAGTTATGGGGCTTGTTGTAAGTGTGTTGAGGTTGATGGATAATGAAAAAAAACCATGATGAGTTTCATTTATGAAACAATGGATAGGGCCAAAGAAGTAATTCAGGAAGCTTTCAATGACAATGAAGAGAAGTTTAAGGATATCTTTGCAATCATTGATGGATAGAAGATAGGATTGACAACTTCACCACCCTTTGCAAGCATCAAGTTATTATCTAAAACCAACTTCTTTTATACCAATCCAAACATTGACAATAATGATGAAGTAGTGGATGACCTCTACCAATGTATTGACTACTTAGTGAAGATGACGAATAGAAAAAGTTCACAAATAGTTGCAATTGTATAAGAGGGTTGGAGAGAGGTTTGACATGCCTGCAACAATAAGAGCAAGGACTGGAATGTGTTTGGTAAGTTGAAAAACTCACTTATAAATTTGAATGATTATTTGATAATTCATGTAAATACTAATGCATATGAATTGCATTATTTATAGTTGAGTGGTGGAAAATGTATGAAGGAAAAACATCACACTTATAAACCATTGCCATTAAAGTTCTAAACTTGACTTGTAACTCATCAGAATGCGAGCGTAAATGAAATACCTTTGAACATGCAAGTTAATCTATTAATATGAAATTTAACTATTTAAATTTGATTATCAAACATTAGAATTTGAATTGAAAATAAAAAATGTAGAATATATATATATATATATATATATATATATATATAATATTAGATTTTTTCATCATATTTTATTTAATTATAAACTATTCTACTTTATTTTGAAGTGTCTTTATATTTATTTATATTTTGTTTCAATGTAAGTTTATTCTTTAAATTAGTTGATTTATATTATTTTGTTTTTAAATTATTCAAATTAATTATCATTTTTAAAGTTTCATTGGATTTTGGAAGTATTTCTTTTATTTATTTTAAAATTATATATGATCAAATAGTTTAAGTACTATGGATACTTTTTAGCCATTAGATCTAGGGCACTAAGTTGGTTTAACTTAATTCATGACCATTTTCCTTCTTTAACCCTCATATCTCTTGAGCCGTTCTACGCTCCCACAATCGGGATCTCTCCTTGCCATCGTCGATGACCTTCGCGACTTCTTCTACTTAATCATCACCAACAATAAAATCTTGAATCTTTCCATTATGACTACCGCCATTGGATCATTGTCATTGACAATCCCAATGGCGAGGTCCAAGCAACAAATGATTGATGACTCTCATGGGATATTTCCAAGCAATAGGTGATTGATTGCTACATTCAAATCCTTGACAAAGTTGCTAGCTTGTCTTTCTTTTTTCCCTTTACCACTTTTAGCTTTTGTTGAATATGCGTTTTCCTAATACCCTATTTTTTGTTGCATTTCAATGAAGAGGAAGTTAATAAAGCTTTTTTTTGTAAATATTTTGAGCATTGATTCTCAATGTTCAATTTGGCATTGGTGGTGCTAAACTATTTACATGATCAATATTTAGTGGAAATGCCTAAAGGCAATGATAAATTGTGAAGATAATTAACATTTGCTTTTAATTTTTCTAGAAGTGACTAATAATTTGGAACAATTTTTTGTGGAATCATATATAATTAATTAAAGTAGAAGGAACACGTAAAAAAGTGATTTTTTTTTTACATATTTGGGTAATCTCATTGGTGGCATTTGTATTTGCTAAGAACCTTGATATGTGAGCACAATTGGGGTATAAAATAAAATTTTAACTAATTTGTATAGTTTAGCACACTTGTGTTAATCTGTTGGGTTATAAAAGTAATCGAATCATTTAAAAAACAAAAATTTGCATATATTCACTATTGTTATATATTTGAATGTAATATGCAATTGATGTTTTATTATTTCTTTTTGGTTTTGCAGATGTGATTGATTGAGGGAGAAATATTTCTTCAAAATTTTTCAGGCATTATTGTTGCTCATGCTTTAGGTACATAAATTAAACTCACATTTTTTATTTTCTTCCTCTGAAATGATTTATATGTAAATACTTTTTTACTATATTTCTCTACCAATACTTCAAATTAAAACACAATGTGAGTTAGATTTGAACCATCTTAGGATAGTGTTTTTTTGTCAACTATGTGGACCTCCTTATATAACCTTTTAGTGGGAGAAAGGGGTTCTATGATAGATTTGCAAGGCAATTAGAAAGATTTCATAAACCAATTTGCTTTTTTGTTGTATAGTTAATTATGTATTAACCTTTATCAAGAAATAATGTACTCTTTGTCAAATGTATATCTCCCATTTGCTTGTTTAATATATTGTAGTCACTAGGTGTTGTAGAATCATAACTTACTTGCAAGATGATTTACAGTTCTTTCTTTCCTTTTTTTCTAACATTTTTCTTTTTCATTTATACTTTTAAGATGAAAGACAAAAGCATTAGTTGAAAAGAGAGAAAAATTTTGCACATTTGTTGTTGGTTTCTTGAAGGTTGACATATTGTCCCATTATCATTAAAGTATCATTATCTAGTAATGAAAATAATGTCAAATGTTATGCTTATTTAGACATAAGTGGACTTAAACTTGTTAATATATTTCTTGGATTTCTATTGGTTGATTTCTTCTTTGTTATGGTTTGGATTTTTTTTCTTGTTTTATATGTTCTAAAAACATGAGAAATATTTATGTCAACAATTTACAAATGCATTTTTAAATAATTTAAAGGTAAAGGCTAAAAGACAAAAGAAAGAGCTTATTAAAGCAAAGTTGACATGGAATAACATGTCAAAAGTGTGAAATGAACTTTGAATAAACCATTGTGTAAGTGGTAGGGATGATAGTTCATCAAGATTTTCTCCTAACAATTTGACAGATTGAGTTCTTCTAAATGTTAGAATTTTTTCATATATTCTTGTGGGCTACAATTAATTGTAATTTTTTTTTGTGCCAAAAATGGGCTAATATTATGATTCATTTGATGATACTTAAGTCCACTAATAATGTGATTAATTATTTACAGGCTTTGGACACTTAATTTTGATTAGTGTGGGAAAATAGTGTAGGCATAATTACTAGGCCCATAATGAGAGGTGCCTAGGGTTAATAAATAGT
Source organism: Glycine max (assembly GCF_000004515.6). NCBI lineage: Eukaryota > Viridiplantae > Streptophyta > Magnoliopsida > Fabales > Fabaceae > Glycine > Glycine max. The sequence continues at coordinate 6,503,490 of NC_038246.2, read as the reverse complement.
AAGACTAGGTTCCCTTTATCATCACATTATCATTTTCTCTCTAGGATTTGTCTCATTGAAAACTCTAGAATTGGAGAGTGTGATCAAACAAATGAAGGCTTAGCTTTTAGATTTCTGCAGGCCGCGCTATGCACAAATCATTCTCATTTTCTTGACCATGTCTTCAACAAGTTTTATATTAGTGTTCTAAACTCATATAAATTATTTCTTGATAGATTTATTTATCTTACACTAGATACTCCCTATTTTTCCGCGGATGTATTCATTGAAATTTATCATGCATTTGCTTAAATTTACAAACAAACAAAAAAGTATTTTTTAGTTTAGATACATTTTAAGATAGATGCAATGATACATTTTTACACTTTTATGTTGCATTTATGATGTTTAATAGCGACAAGTTGGGTCACAATTTTGATCTTAAGAAGTTAGAAAGTTAGATATGTTTGGTGGAGAAGAAATAAGGGGAGGGGAAGAGATGGAAATTAGTTATGTGGTTTGGTAGGGGAGAGTTAGAGAAGAGATGATTTGAAGAAAAAAAAGAAAACGATTCACTATATTATTTCTCACATATTTTTAGTCTTATTTATTATTCTCTTTATCTCTTTTCTATTTCTCTTTAACTAAACACCAACATTTCTACTTTTTTTCCCATTTATTTCTACCCATCCTTTTTTTTTTCCATCTACTTTGTTTCTCTCCTGCCTATCAAACAAATCATTATGGTTTAGTTCTTTGTGCTTAGTTACCTTGTAGATTCACTTGTGATTACCACTTTGTTGACCCTATAGAAAGGACTAGGTTTGTTTACTTAAGTATAATATATGTGTTCTTTATAAAGCTATGTTCCATAGACTTAAATTGATGGATGACTCACTTAACTATACTACAATCATAAGCTTGCTCAAAATATGGAACTTGAACATTCTTATTGGGGATTGAATAATGGTGCTGGGAGGACAACCAAAGCTAAGAATAGAGTCTCTAATGGACAAGGATATTGACAAGTCAAATCATCTAAATTTATTCTTCATTTGTTTGATGAATGTTGAGAGTAATACTAGAGTATGCCCTATATGTATGTTTGGTTTGATTTTCCATATGATTATTTTGAGTCAACTTTCAAAGTCATTCTATACTTTTGATTGCTTTTCCACAACCAGCCCATAGGTGAAAGGTTTGGATGTCAATGCTCTATACATTTATCATATCTATGTTAATAAAGCACAAAAGCAAATATATCACACCTCGGAAGTTCATGGAAGAATTAACGATATGTTGCTAATTTTGCTGATATTATTGTCTCAGTTATTATTATAATTATATGATTGTGATTTTTTGGCAGCCTAAATGTCATCTCCTTGCCACATAGAGCTTTTATTATCCAAGAAGGAAAAACCTAACCAGGAAGAGGTAATGATTGATCAATTGTCTATAGCATTATTTAGATATTTTTTTTTCTTTTACATCAAATTTTTATTTAATGTTGTTCTTGTAGCATGAGACCCAATTGTTCTCTTACATCAAATTCTTGTATTACAATTTCCTTTGTACTTGTTATGAGTTTATTTTTGAAGGTTGAACTACACCTTTTTCTCCTAGTTTTGAAAATAAACTAATTTTTTTTATCAATAAATGTTAATTGTTAGTTGGAAAGGATTGAATCCCCAACCTTTTTTTCATTCTTCTCTTTCTTAACCACCCAACCAACACTATATACCTCAAATAAATTGATTTGTATCAACTCTATAAAATTAGATTAATAAGATGATTTGTTTTTTAATAATATTTTTTTTATATCATAATATTAATACGAATGTCAGATACAATAATTAATTTTTGTCAGAAATCGTGAACGCACACAAAGTGAGTATATTCTCTTTCTAGTAAGATTGATTTCAAATCCAAAATCACAATTCAAATCCTAGACCACTCGATTAAAGGACATAAGCTACCATTACTTGTGTTAACCATCGTTAGTAACAATATTTACTAATTACAGAAATTATTCAATTTGCCACAATTATTTATCGAGAGACCGAGAGTTTGTTACTAATTTAGAAAGGGAATAGGATTTCATTACAAGCTTCATCACTAATTTAGAAAAGAAATAGGAATCTATCACAGATTTAGAGAGGGACCGGAAATTTATAATTTTATAGATAATAAAATTTATAAATATTATACTCTAATAAATAAGTTTATTAATTATCTAAGACATATTATAACTTTTTTTAATTCATCATATGTTATTTTCTTCTTTACAATTTATTACAAATCATTGATGTTAATTGTTATCGACCTTTTAGTTAATTTTTATATTAATTTTACAATTTAGAAAACGAAATAACATATTAAATTTGAAAAAAAATATTAAATAAAAGTTTATATTTTTTTATAATTTAAAATATAAATAATACCTAAAAATTTAAAATTAATTTTTAAAAATATTATATATATCATCTGGTTTACCTCAAATGAAATATGGAATTAAGATACATAATATATATCATTTTATATAATGCCTCAAACGACTCTTAAGTGTATTAAAAAATAACCTAATCCAAATAATACTATCCTTATTAAAATTTATTTTCAGAAAATAAAAATTATAGTGGTGTTTTCAGCAACTCAAATTCTCTCTATTAAAATCAAATTATGGATACACTGAACAATGCATGCAAATTTTAATACATTAATTTATTTTCTTAAGGATTTGTAATATTTTATTTATTAATATGTGTAACTGCTTTTTATTGAAAGTTTTTCAAAACAAAATTATTTTTCATAAAAAAAAATCGTTTTGAAACATGTGCTAATACAAATAAAACATTGCAAGTATTACAAATCACGCATCATGACAAGGATATTTATTTTGTATGTGTGTCATTGTAATAAATTATTAAAGTTTTCGTTCTCAGTGGTTATAAATCATTAGTATTAGTTATTAATTTGTTAATCTTTTATTTTCTATTGCTATCATTATCTGAGATTTTTCAGAACTAATGATCATGAAGTATAGCTACGTGAATAAAAAGATCCTTCAGTTTTTATTGTTAAACTTTTTTTTTTATGTATAAAACTTGACAACATAACCTAACATTACTTGATATTTTCATTTCTCTCATTGCTTGTTTCTTACTACAACGTGCATTTGATTTGTATTTACATAAAACCACCCTTAATTCCTTTCAAGTAGGGCAAAAGTTGGGAGGGGGGATGTAAGCAATTTAGAGTTGACGTTAACCTTTCAAAATCAGCATTTGCAGCCTCGATACAAAGGAAATGTCTGTAAAAAAAATGAGATAATGAAAGTTGTTTTCTTTAATTTTGATCTATATTTTTAATATATAAGTATGTACGAAAAATATAAAAAATATAAAAATATATAAATTTAATATTTTGTCCTGTTTAATTTGAATATTTTTTTATATAGTTATAGAAAAGGAAAACAAATAAAATAATTTTTTTCATAAGTTAAAATTAATTTATATTCTTAATTTTGTCAAAGTTTTCTGATCTAACATCTTCAAAAGTTAAAGCCTAATTTATAATATTTTAGTTCATGAGAAAAAATTAATTTATTTTATCTTTTTATTTTCTTTTCCAATAAACATTTACATAAAAAATTATTGAAACAGAACATAAACAGCGAAAGAGATGTTAGAATCATCATACAGTTTCTACTGTCCTGTAACAAACATCCATTTTGCAGGATTCGCTAGATACGCTCAAAAAACACGCGCAGGCATATAGTCAAACATTATAATATTTATGCCAATTTTACACTCATGCATGACATGGGAGACAAAAATGGCTACCAAAACAAGTTGAAGTGTCAATTAACAGTCCTATTCCATTTTATATGTTCAATGGTTTATAGAGAAAATCTTCTATCCCCTAGTTGTGTTTTTAAGAATCACAATCGGTATCTCTTTTCCACTGTTGGAATGCCACGTGTAAGAATCTCAACTTCTTGAGAGTGACACGTTAACCATGGGGTAAGGTGGACCACAAACTTGACCTCTCTCTATATATTTGTTTATAGCACTGATCACAGAAGTTTGTTGACCCTTCATTCTTGTGATATATCAAGAGAAAAGTAAGTTGGAACATGATTAGGAAACAAAGCACCCATACATTCAACATAGTAATAATAAACTTAGCCACTTGCACCCTTTGCAGAAAATATCGTATGGTACAGGACCATTTACATTTCTATGATTGCTAATTTTCATGTAATAATATAGACTGGTAACTGTAAAATCTGTTTACATGTGTCATGTAAAAGATTAGTTGAGACTGAAAACTTTTGATGGTGGTTCTGAATGAACCCATAATTTCCTCCCTCCCTTTCTTTTCCTTAATTTCTCTGTCCAAATTCTATAAAATGCTTTTTCCTCATTTTAATTAAGTTTCTGCTGTAGAACCAAACTCCTGAATCCTGATCACAGTTAGGAACTTTAGAATGGATTTGGAGGTATAATAGAACATTAGGGCAACGTTTGAATATACACACTGATATTTTTCTTTTTTAACATGATGAGATGTGATATTAGAACTTGGTTTTGTCCGCAGAATGGAGTTAAAGTAGTTTCTGACATATTGGACAGTTATCTTGTCATTTAAAGAATTAACAGTTACTACTTCAAGGTAGCAAATAGATTACCAAAAACCTATAAAACCCTGGTACTTGGTGTGTTGGAAACAACCAACAAATACTTGTCTCCGTTTTTGTTTCTCTTTTCTTTCCTTCTTATCATATCCCTTCAGTTAAAAATTGACAGTTACAGAAAAATAAATAAATAACAATCAGGAGAGTGTGTTTATTATTATTCTTCAATCATATAACAATTTCTGGTTGGTGAGATATATAAAATAAGAGACAGAAAACAGAAGGAAGTTAGTTGATCATTAATTTCAATCTTTATTCGCAAGTTAAAGGCAACAATATTATCAGATTTTAGTCGAGTTAGTAACTGAACATCATTTGGTTCCAAGAGTTTCAAATTAAAAAAGCACCAACATATGGCCAAAAAGGTTATTTAAAATCACATATCACATAATATGAACGAAAAGAAAAACCTACAAAGCAACCTAGAAGCAAAACCCCCTCAACGTAGAGAGCGCTAGCTGTACCTATACATAAAAGGAAAAAAAAAAAATAGAACCAAAAGGTACAAGAAAATTACTAACACTACTCTTAACACACATTACATTAATTCGTCACGGCCAAGCAAAAGCTTTGATGTGAGAGTTCGCCCACAATTCATTACAGGACACCTTTTTCTGCTCCCTATTTTCCCTTTTTCTTTTTCTTCAAGCATTATTCATATATATATATATATATATAGTTATATATTATTACTAAATTAAGAAAAAAGGGGTTTTATTATTATAATTTGTCTTAATTAAGGGAAATTCCACAGGTTTGTCTCTTGTTCGGTGTTTTCTGGGCTATTCGGTTCCAAACCAATGTCAAAAGGAGGAGGACTAAGCAGCATTCCCTGAGCCATGTTGACCAGAACATTGGGCATGTCAAAGATCAAATCCTCATCCACAAACTGGTTACTCATCCCAGTTTGATTCTCTTGTGCCTCTGAAAAGTTATTATTTGCTGTTTGTGTCCTCATAGCATCATTCGCTGCTCCGGCAGCAGCCGCGGCAGCTGCAGCCGCCACCTGAATGTCGCGCGCAGAGAGCGAAGCCGGGACAGGAAGCGAAGAAGCGGAGTCCGGAAAGTTGAGCCCAGCATCCTTACCTATAAACAAACACATGCATTATATATCATTATCATCGTAAATTATTTTCTAATGTTTACCAAATATAAAATAGTATCAATTTTGTTTTCTTTTTTTTAGGTTAATTAAGAAACAATGTCCATTGTGTGTTTCTATATTATATACCTTCTATGTCTTCAGATTTTCAAAATAATTTATTCTTTTTGAGAAGTCTAGATATTTTATAGAAGTGAAGCAATTTAAAGTATCGGTGGTGCTTGATGAATATATCCCTACCCTTGAGAGCCAAAGCGGCAACGTCATACGCCACGGCGGCCATTTCCGGCGTGGGGAACGTGCCTAACCAAATTCTGTTAGGCTTCTTCGGCTCGCGAATCTCCGACACCCATTTTCCGCTGGTTCTACGCCTCACCCCGCGGTACTTTCCGGATCCGGAAGAGCCTCTGCTGCTGCTGCTGCTTGCATTGCCGGAATACATGGTGTCTATGTGTATGAAAAGTTGTGTTGAGAGTGAAATTCGAAGGTGATTGAGGGAAGCCATTTATTGAAGGCTGGAGAAGAAGTTGCGGAAGAAAGTGCAAACCAGTTGTTGCTGAATTGCGGCGTGTGAAGGGTTTCGGGTGTAAGCCAGCTTGGCGTTGGGAATGACGGATATCTGGGTTGGAAGAGCGTGTTCTGTTACAAAATTAAAATATAATAAAAAAGAAAAATAGAAAAAAAAAAGAAAAGAAAAGAAAGAAACTGAATTCAATTGCTTAACTTTTCCAACGTCAAATTTGTCCAACAGTGGTATTGCACTTTGTCAATATATTGTATAACATCACTAAACCACTGTTTTCCTTTTTCAATTATTTCCAACAAAGATTTTCGAGAACATAAAACATGGATATCTTCTCGTTGAGATATAATGAGTGTAATAACATGTTCGGGACAGCACAAAGGAATATACGTACGTACATTATTATTGACGTGGGATTCTCTTAGATGGAAAATTAAATTTAAAACAAGGACGAGGTTTATTCTTTTCTAGTTTTGTTCCATCTCTCATCGTCTTTTCGTCGTGTTTTAGTCTCCAACCAATTAATTAGGTACGGTTTTGTGATGTTGCCGCAACTGATGATTCATGACTATGAGCATTCATCAGAGACAGCATAGTGAAGTGCTAGTTTTGTTTCGTCAGCAACTTGGGAATCAATTGCAAATTATTAGCTCCTTCACAAATTATATTATGGATAGTATAAGTTAATTTGTCTGCCTCTTGGCCACTAAAATATGAATTAATATTAACTGAATTATACTCAAGAAATTCTGTCAATGTGTCTAAATTCAATTGGTTGAATAGAATATACAAGTTATTGATAAACTTCTGACATTATTTTTTATTTCTATAGATAAAAAAATACTCACTAGACTATCACCGGTTTTAATTGGTAATAGCCAGAATTGAAGGACTGTGTTATTAGGTGTTGGGCGACACGGCATTGCGGTCTTGATTTTAGGGCTTTTCTATGTGTGATTTGATTTTACATCATTACTAATTTTACATCATAACCAATTTTACACTTTGTAAGTTCATTTTTCTTTTTCTTTTTGTGGTTTAGCAACAACAGACAAGGATTTTTGTTGTTGAAAGGGATAGGACAAGGAAACTAATGGAATATCTGTTAACTATCTTTGAAGAAATTAACAAAGTGGATACGTTCAATGGACCGCGCGAGAGTTAGAATAGACCTTCTTTCAAGGTTCAACAAACAACTTGTCAGTTCATATTTTTAAATTAGTTAAGCTCCAATGGTCGTTCCAATACTGGTAGAAATGAGGAGCAATATGTGTATATCTTTTGAAAGTGTTTATTTTACACCCTGGTGGGTATATACACTCTTGGGGGAAAAATAAAGGAAAGAAAAAAAAACTGATAGATATAATGAATAATAAAATGAAAAGAGAAAGAAAGATAGAATGTTTGTTTAGAGCCGTTATGCGTTAAGTGAAAATCTACTAAGTTTCCGTGTTGATCAAGCCTAAATCAATTATATATCACTGTCAACTTTTTTTTTTTTGTTTTTACGTGATTTTGGAAATTTTACCGTCAAACCAAACATGTCAAGACAAAAGTGGAAATTAAAATGGGTGTGTAAAAATTAGAATACAAACTAATTAGGATTGTAAATCTCATAAAAAGTAATATTTTTACACCCTTGCCTAAGCATATATAGAGCAAAAAAAAACTTATAGATATAATGATAAGGAAAAGATAGATAGAATGTGTGTTTAGAGAGGTTATGCGTTAAGTGAGAATCCATTAAGTTTCCGCGTTGAGTTAGCCTGAATCAATTATATATTACTGTCAACTTTTTTCCTTTTTTTACGTGATTTTTGGAGATTTCATTGTAAAACTAAACATATCAAGACAAAAATAAAAATTAAGTTTGTTTGCAAAAATAAAAATAAAAATTAGGATTTAAAATCTTCTAAATTAAAAGTAATATTTTTATACCCTTACCTGAGCATATATAGAGCCTTTGAAGAAAGAGAGATAAAAGTAAGGTTAAAATAGTGGCAATGATAATTATAAGATGTTATAAGAAATGGAGAGACAGCAAAAATTAACATGAGTTATCAAGACTGATATTTTTAATAGAAGATATATATATATATATTATTGAGTGAAAATCATCTAAGTTTCACTAAACATGTGGGTTACTAGGTTAGAATACACTCTTGAAAAATATAGTAATAAGTGGGAAATAAAAAACCCGATAGCTAGACAGAATTAATTTCAATAATATAATGAAAAAGGAAATTAAGAAAGTAAGAATGGGTGTTTAGAGTGAGTAAGCACCAAGTGGAAATCAATTGAGTTTTTGCGTCGAACTTGAAGCAATCAGTAGTAAATTGAAAACTCAATTTTGATTTTAGTTTGGTGGATTTTGATGATATTGACTACAAAAAGCATTTTTATTTTTATTTTCATTTTGTATATATAGGAAGCATGAAGCTTTAAGAGCTTGCCAAGGCATACACATTATACTGTTTATAGTCTCACTTAGTTACTAGTAAAGTGTAATTATTGTTTCTTTTCTAGCTAGTTGAGGAAAAATTATTAGATAATTTTCATGTGACATGTATTTAATTTTTTTAATTTACGAAGAAAATATATATGATTAATAATATTTGATTGTGTTACAATATATAGAAATTAGTTAAAATGATGATGGTTGACCATCTAATAATGTTTCTTAGTTGAGACATATTATTTGGATACCGGTTACGAAAGAAATGGGAAGATATATTGTGTATATCTTTGTAAAGTGTTTATTTACACCCTGACAAGTATATAAACTTTTGGAAAATATAAAAATACTAAGAAGCAAAGAGATAAGAAGATGATGCATACAATGAATAATATAATGAAAAAGAAAAAAAAATGTGTGTTCAGAATGGCCATGCGTTAAGCGAAAACCAATTAAGCGAAAAAATGTGATGTTAAGGTTTTTATAAAATCCAATAATCATTTATCATATGTTACGTTAGTTTCGTCCTATTATGTTGCTGAGTCTTTGTGAAGCATATAGTCTAGCTATTTATTTTTATTGAAAAGATTTTGAAAACATAATTTAACCCTTAGTTTTTTTCTTCTGTCTTTACATATACAATCATTAAATATAAATTATAATACAACTTTCATTCCTCATCTTACTTTTTTTTTTTTTTTTGTTTCAGTCTGTTTTTCTAAGTTTATTTTTTTTATATTTTGATCCCTTAAAATATCTCTATTAGTGCAAATTAGTCCATTCCTTAGTTTTTTGCACTAGTAATGTTAATTTAGGTTTATGTGTTGACATCTAAGGTGACAAATCTCACAATTTATCATCATTCTTTTATTAAATATTAATTTATTAGTTTTGCTAAAAATATCATTAGGAGATTCAAACCCACGGTCCTTTTTCCTTTTTTTCTTTCTTCATCCTTTCAACCATTGGATTAATTTTATATCTCTTAATTTGTCATCACTTGTCTTCTAATTGATGAAATTTATATAATAAAGTGATAAATGAATGAAATGATCAGTTTAGTCCAACAAAAACACTTTAAAGAACTAGAATATATATATTTTTTAACTCAGAACCTAATTAGAAAATAAAAATAAGAAGAGGAAAAAACATATCTTAGTCTTAAATATACTTTTATTATAATATATTTTACTATTAATGTAAAGACATAATGATTACACTATCAGTTTAATTTTCATTAAAAAAAATATTACACTACTAACAGGAGACTAACCAAATGACCACCCATTATTAGTTAATAATTGAATATATTCTGTAGTGAAATTTTCCTACTTGTTAAAGATCTGGGTTATGAGAAAGATTGCATATAGGATTTGAAAAAAGGTATACTTACAGGAGACAAACAAAATGACAACCAATTAATAATTGAATCTTTTTTGTAGTGCAATTTTCTTATCTGTTACAAAGGTTATGAAAAAGATTGCATATATTTAGCCGTCATTCTTAGGACAGGATTATACATATATAAACAAACTTATATATAAAGTTAGTATACAAGTTTGTCTTCGAAAGTGGGAACCTATTGTGTCGATTTGATATTCAAAGATTTATATGTATACAATATATAATGTTGGAATTTATTAACTTCAATATAAATTACTCTCTTAATCTATGAATTTGTTAATTTTATGACAAATACGCATAAATTTTCAATAATTATATTGTTAATACTAATTAACAACTATTTTAGTTTATTTTATTAGTAAATGATATTGATATCATAATATTTATTAGTTTAATTTATATAGATAAACATTGATAGATAGATAGTGTAAAATATTTATATAACATCTAACAAAAATTTCCTTATTAACATATTATATTAATGAATAAAATATCATGGTAAAATAATTAAATTTTATTGAATGACTGTATAAAAATATTTATAGTATAATTGTATAAATTAAACCCATTTTTTATTTGCATTCTTTATTTGTTTTTTTATCAGCTATTTGGATTCTTCATGTTTAGTACTCGTTCCATTCTCGTAAATAAAAACATTATCTTGCCTTTCCATCTGAGCTTAGAGGAGTCATATTCAATAGGTCCACATGTTGGAGCATCGGATGAGGTTTAAGTGCATGCACTTAAAAAAATTGAATTGGTATATCATTGCTTCTTGACCTATCACATATGGGGGAGCAAATTAACGTACCAACTTGCAGGCAATTAACCCAATTGTATTTTCCATGAATAAAAAGTTAAAAAAAGTTTTGTATGGTGCTTTCCAAATTTGGAAAGTTGAGGACTGTAATTGGGATTGACAGGGCTTAAATTTTTGTATGTACAATTTAAATATTTTTTTTTCTAATCAGCAACCAGCTTTAGTCCTGCACTTGATAAAAATCAACGGTTAATAAATGCTTATCAAGTGATCATAATTCATAACTGCATGATCATCAGGATTCCTTAACAACTTTACTAAGTCGTATGTCTCATTAAATAGCTTCTAGCCAGCTTTTTACTTATTTTTTACAGCAGCTAGCCTTTTACATTTTTTTGTTTTGTTTTTTAAGAGAGCTGGCCTTTTACTTAAGCAAAGGGAATATGGGATTCAACTAAATTTTTTGCTTTTAAGCACATAATTAATTCAATGGTTGTAACTTAATTGAAAACATATTCTCACACAATACATCTTTAAAAAAAAGATGACAAACTTTAAGTGTGACTAAGTAATAAATTAAAAATTAATCTCATATGAATTCAAATGACCAAAACTTATGAGGATGTCCTGGGGTTCCACCCAGAAAGTCAAAGACTAGAATTATGTGGATTAAAAAACTAATTCATAATTAATAAGATGAGTAATATATTACATAATATATATTTTAAAATAATTTATGTATATTTAGGTAGCATTTGATTTATGTTTAAGAGGTTAAAATATACTTTAAAGTTAAAAATTAAAATTAAAACTGCTTGCCAATTATGTAATATTTTTTTAACTTAGTGGTTGCTTTAAAGTAATTTTTTTTTTGGATAATGTATTCTTGAATCTTAAGATTTGAAATAAAGATTGGAAAGTTAAAGTAGAAGTCAAGAGCTTCAAAAACTAAATTTTGTGAAAATTCCATCTTCAAAGTTTTCTTCATAAAAAGGCTAAAAGAGTGATTTTTTTATATATAAAAAACTTGAAATTCTATTTCCATAAATAACCAATCCATTTAAGTAAAGGGAAAACTCAAAATAAAGGAAGTTAACACTACCTCTATTCTTGTCTAATTAAAGCTTTATATATAAGCTTTATGATCTGGTTGTCTTTTTGTATAGGGCCCTTGTTTAGTCTTTTATTTTTGGGCTCTTAAGCCCTCCAAACAACAACCTAAGGAGTCTAGGATCGATAACATTCATCGAGGGGAGGAAGAATCGAGTGTATTTTTAAGTATTATATGTCAGACCTTCACTCATGTGTTGTTATATCGTTAATATATATATATGATTAAAAAAGATTCAGTATACTTTCACCATATGAGTTTATAATTTTTAAGTAATGGTTTTTATCCATAAAAGAATCAAAGACAAGTAATAAAAAATTTATAATAATTTACGTATTTAATTTTTAAATTAAGTTATAAATCTTTTGAATATTTTTAAATAATGTATTAATATATTGTTACATGATTATATTGCATAATTTTTTATCTTTTTTTTACTGTATATAATTTTTTGTCTGAATTTTTTTATATCCATAAATTACCTTCAACTTCAATTAATTTGAGTTGGCTGAACCTATTTAAAAAGAAGTAAAGCTTTTAATGTTTATTTTTTCATTCACAAAATTTAAACTTAAAACCTTATAAAAACCAAACACTTTGTCATTTAAATTGTATAAATTTTTTATATCATCAATAAATTAAAATAAAATGCTTAATATTAAAAACATATGAACTCGAACCACTAACATTTGTCAAAGGATAAACCACCACATCTCAGGTCTAAGTGATTCTATCATAAAGACCAAGGAGACCTGATTCTATCATAAAGACCAAGGATAGATAATAAAATAATTGTTTAGTTTCAAATAGACTACCAGCTCAGCAACTTATGAGATAAAATATATAGAATAAACTACATTGACATCTTGAGGTTTCTTCAAATTGAAGTATCAGTATATATATCATTTGTGCAGTTACAATATGTAACCAGCAACCCTTGATTTTCTCAAATAGTCATCAATCGTTAAAAAGAAAATACTTGATGAGAATGAAAAGATTATGGACCTATAGACTATACATATCTGGGGGTTAAGTCTTCATGTCGGTCAGTTAGCAAGTCAAGAATGAGATTAATAAATACAGAAAGGATGTTACTGGTGGAGCTGACCTCAAAAGAGCCGTGGATTTTGTTCAATGCATGTTGCGAATAGAAGCGATTTATGCCGAATTTTCTAATTAAGACAAGTTGTGCATAGAAAATGAAGGGTTATACGCAGTTTTTTTTTTTTTTTTTATGTGGGGTTTGCTTTGCACATCTCACCAAAACCAAATTTGCTTCACAGTCACACTTGGTGTTGATGGAGACAATGGGTGTGGAGAGGAAAAGGGTGAAGAAAAGGATTTGATGATTTCAATTGGTCGCATCTGGTGCAGTAACTTTGGAGTGCACTATTACGGATATTTGATTTGCAAACGGGTTATGCCGCGAACCGCGTATTCAACATTAATATGCCTCTTTGTCCTGTGTAAATCTATGGACAAATCTAACCTTGTTTTTTAGGATTATAGGTTTATTTATGATTAATATTTGACTAATATTTTTAATGAATTCATTTTTTAATCATATTTTTTTATTTATAAAGTTTGAATTCAAAATTTTACTTAATTAAGAAATCCAAACTCAATTTTACTTGAACTTAGTACTTATTGATAACTTATTCTTGTTAGATGCAAGATCTAATATTCTCTTAAAAGATTCACATTTTTTGAACAGTTGTATATTAATAATAAAACTTTTTGTTTAATAGAATATTTTATATAACATGATATTATATTTATATTTAAAATTATTTATTTTAAAAAATATATAATAAAATATACCTTAATTTAAGTTTTATATTTCTTTTAATCTAAGATTTAACTATGATATATTATGTTAAAATGTCAGGTTGATCCCGCCTTATTTTATAAATACCTTTAATTTATTTTTTGATCAAATTATTGCCTATATAAGAGTTTATATAACTTATAAAGTGTAATAAAATAGTTTTCTAGTCGTGTGTAAGAGTTAACATAACTTTTTTTAAGGAAGAGTTAACATAACTTAAACATGTATAAATTCATCTTAAATAATTTTATATGATCATCAAATCACATATTATCATTTGAATAGTTTTAAAATAATTAATTTAAAAGTTAATTAACTTAGCATGTAGGATAAGTTATAATTAAATGACTGTATGCATAATTTTTTTTCTCATAAATTAATCTCATATGTACGTATGTGTTTCTATGCTCGTGTATGTGTATTATTGATAAGGACTTTTTTGTTTTTGCTTTTTGTAAGGTGCACCTGTATGCGTATATGCATGCATGTGTAAATTAATTGTGTCTAGTAAATTGTGTGTGTTGCAAATTATACATGGTTAAAAACATAAATAACTACATTACTGGTAATTTTAAGTGTTTTGGCTCCTAATTTCAAAATTGTGTTATAATTTGTTATGAAGGAAATATTGTGTGTATTGTTGATTATTTGTCTGTAGAGTTTTAAGTCAAAAGATAGGGTATATGTATATTGAAAATTTGATTTTTATCACTAAGATTTAGGTGATTTAAATGCAAAGCGAAATATTACATTTTACTATATGAACCTTAATTAAATAGATACATTAGAAGTTATTTTTATATCAACTTCTAAGAGAGCTTATTTATCATAGTTAATGACAATCTTCACTATAAATAGAGAAGAGAATTAGTGGAGAATCACATTACATGAAGAGAGAGTGTGTGAGAAGAGAGATTGTGAAACAAAGTCACTTTGTTGAGAGAAAAGTGTCTTTGTGTGAGAGTGTTATCATTTATTGTAACCATTGAGTGGGGTACTCGGGTTAGTACAGTGATACACTATTTAGGGTGGGCTACAATCTTGTAATCATTTTTGTGATAATGAAATACTTTTTGAGACGATTCCGTTGACGTAAGCAAAAGGTATCGAACCATGTTAAATTCTTGTGTTTGTTATTATTTTTCCTATGGTGTAATATTTGTTGTGTTCTCACGATCCTTTGTGGGGGTGAGTAATTTTATTTGTGGGAGTGTTGATTACACAACAGTGGTATTAGAGCTATGGATGGAAGCACACAAAGGTTCGAGATATCGTTGTTTGATGGAAAAAAATAAATTTTATGATTTGATAAAGTACTATTCAAGACCTTTTGGTGCAGCAACGTCTTGATCAAGCGTTAGAAGATGAAAGACCGGCTTCTATAAATGAAATCGAGTGGACTAAGATCCAAAGGAGGGTTGTGAACACGATTCGGTTAGCTCTTGCTCCCGAGATAAAACACAACGTGTTGAAGGAGACAACACCGAAGGCCTTGTGGGAGAAGCTCGAGAATATTTACGAGTCAAAGTCGCTAACCAATCGCCTTTGTTTGAAGATGGAGTTGTATCAACTCAAAATAGAGATGAGAGGAGATCTTCATGGCCACATCAACAAGTTCAATCAGTTAGTAAGTCAATTGTTGAATGCAAATGATAAACTCTCTGATGAGGAGCATGCACTGTTGTTGTTGGCCTCACTACCAAGGTCCTTCAAAGCTTTGGTTCAAACGTTGCTTGTGGGGATATCAACTTTGAATTTGGAAGAGGTGATTGTCGCTCTTAGAGAAAAATGAGAGAATGATGAGAACTGAAAATGTTGATGATAAACACAATGCAATAGTTGTGGTGGAGTCTGAGCGAGGGAGGAATCATTCAAGGAGATATGATGGTCCAAGAGGAAGATCAAAATCGCAATCATGCCCGCAACGAGATATGAGTAACATTCAATGTTACTATTGTGGTGAGAATAGTCATGTGCAAGTGAGGTGCAAACAAATGAAGGAGGACTTGAAGAAATTAAGAGATATGAACAAAGATGGCGGCAACTCCCAAGCTAATGTAGTAAAAAGTGTTGAAGATGATGTGATTTTGGCAACAAATAATGAGGTTGCTAAAACAAAATGGGTGATGGATTCTACTGTCTCAAAGCACATTTGCAGATATCGAGAGATGTTTGATACTTTAAAAATCGATGGAGAATTCGATCATTTCAAGTTAGGGAATGATGAAAAAATAAAGGTTGAAGGCATATGGAGCGTGAAGATGAAGCTCCATGATGGTGTCATTCGAACTTTCTCAAATGTGAGATTTATACCTTTTGTTGTTGTCAATATGATTTCTATGGGGGAGATGGCATCACAATGGTACAAATATGTTAGTTCAAAGTGGGGATGCAAGGTGTACAAGAGGAGAGACACTTGGTGTTGCGAGGACAGAAAAATAAAGGTAACATTTGTTATTTGGATGGTCAAGTCTTGAAGAAGAACCATTATAGCAAAGTGAAGAAGAAAGTGAAATTTTCTAATGTTGTGGAAGTGTTGAGAGATTCTTCCGTTGGAGGGGAGTTTGTTCACTTTCAAATTGATTGAAGTTTATTTCTCCTTTGAATTGAGGGGGAGAATTGTATAGTTTCAAGCCAAAAGATAAGGTGCATGCATATTGGGAATTGGATTTTTATCATTGAAATTTAGGTGACTTAAATGTAAAGTGAAAGATTGCATTTTAATAGATGAACCTTAGTTGAATGGATGCATTAGAAGTTGTTTTTGTTTCAACTTTCAAGATGACTTATTTATTATAGTTGGTGGGACAATCTTCACTATAAATAGATAAGAGAATTAGTGGAGAATCATAGCCCATGAAGAGAGAGTGTGTAAGAAGAGAGATTGTGAAATAAAGTCACTTTGTTGAGAGAAAAGTATCTTTGTGTGAGAGTGTTATCATTTTTTGTAATCATTGAGTGGGGTACTCGGGTTTGTAGAGTGAGACACTATTTGGGGTGAGCTACAATCTTGTAATCATTTTTGTGATATTGAAATACTTTTTGAAACGGTTCTGTGGACGTAGGCAATAGGGGTCGAATCTTCTTAAATTCTTGTGTTTGTTATTATTTTTCCTACCGTGTAATCTTTGTTCTGTTCCCATGATCCTTTATGGGGGTGAATAATTTTATTTATGGGAGCGTTGATTACCCAACATCTATGTGATTAGATAAGTAAATGCACTACGTTTAGTTTAATTGTAAAAATATAATTGAAATTCATAATAAATATTCTTTTAATATGTAAATTACATTTTGAGTTTATAATAAATAATTTAAATTGTAATATAAGGTATTTTTAATCATTAAAGCTTCGTTAAAAAAATATTGAAATTCAATTTAAAAATAAAGAGCAAATTGGTAATGATAAGTGATGAGAATCATACACACAAAGATAAAAGAAAGGTAATTTAGTACAATTAAGAGGGGAATTATTTTACTAGTCACGGAGGTAATGTATGAAATATATCATTCAAAGAAGAGAAAAAGAAAAATAACAAGAATGTTTATTAAGACAATGAGAAGAATAAAAATTTCCCTCTTGAAGTTATATTTTTAAATTTATAATAATGCAAGAGTAGATGTTATATGACTCATAATTTTAAATTTATGTTTCTAATTTTATCATATAAAACAAAAAAATTTCAAAGTCAAGATCGTTATCTGATCCGTAACAACCCACTTGTCCCCGTGAACTTAAAAAGAGCATTCAATACAAATTTGAACTTGATCAAAGTTGAATTCTTGAATATGATTTTACGATTATTTACCTATATAAATATTTGTTTGGAACAGAGACAAAGTTATATGAATTTTATTCAAGGTGTTATTTATGATACAGAAATGTTAAGTACTACTTGTCATGAAGTAAGACGACACACTCAATAAAAAGTAAGACATATTTGTTTCAATGAAACTCATGAATTTTATATATAATGATAAAAATTATGATAAAAAAAGTAGTTGCATTTCTAATTACATTATAGTTGGTGGAGTACGATAAACCTACAACAAAATAATGAAAATATCTGGGTCGACATGCTTCGATTCAGTTTTCTTTCATAAATTCAAAATGTGCATTCAGACGTGTAAACTGCAAATATAGTGCAACTGTTGAAGGAGATTGAGAAAATCCTGAATAGACGTGGTGATGATTTGAATTAGATATTTCATTTTGGGCCCTGCTTACAGATTGAAAACTCCAATTGGGCCTTGTAAATTGAAAAGTCATGCTTGCTAGGTATATACATAAAAAAATATATTATTAGATCAAAATTAATTATTACAAAATTAATTATTACTAAAAAAATATAATGTATATTAAACATAAAAAAATATGGCAGATACATGAAGAAAATCCCTATCAATTTCCATTTTCTAATGTTTTAGCATATAAGTTGGTGAGTTGGCCCGTTTTGTCTTGGACTTTGGAAGCCATCAAGAAAAAGGTGTATCTCTTGTCCATATTGATGGAGTTCAGGTTCTTAAGGTTAATGGCCAAATTCAAGAATAAGCATTTAAATTTATTATACATGAGTGGATAGTGATTACAATCTGTCCCTTGATAAATTTTTAAATTACATTGTAATCCCCTTTAACATATACCAAAAAATTAAAAATGTTTTTTTTTTCTTTTTGAGTTTAATGTTTATACATTGACAGTCGTCAATGTAAGATAATTTTATATTATCATCCAATCATAAATAATTGTTTGAATTATTTTAAGATAATTATTTTAAAAATTAATAAACTTATTATATAGGATAGATTGTGATTGAATGATTGTATAAAACTTTTTATACCTATAACCTTTTTTTCTCTTTTATTATTCTTACCATCATTTGTAGTTAGGGTTAAGTTATTACTATCAACTTTGAAACTCAGAAGATAACACCAAGAATTAGTAAAATTTCAAATTCAATATAAAGAAAATTTAAAGCCTCATTTCTTTTTTCTGAAGTCTTAAGATAAAGTGTTCAACTTTAATTACTAATGATGGTAAAAATTATAAAGAAAATATATCTATAAGAAACTCGCTCACTCGTGACTTTTAAATGTAATAAAAAAGTATACATTTAATTTTTTTTAAAAAGAGAAAAAAAAACATAATTTAAACGTTTCTAACAGAGATAAGTAATTCGTCAAAATAAAAAAGAGATTAGTAATAAGTGATAGTATTAGCATTGCCCCACATAAAAGGTATTACCGAATCTCTAAAATGCAAGACACCCTGTGGGCATTTTGATGAAAATAATACAATGATTAAAATTAAGATTAAAATATATCACTTTGAATCCTGAAAAATTTAGAATCAATCACATTAATATTTGAAAAACAAAATCATTGTTTTTTTGTTTTTGAAAGAGAAAAATGTTTATAAATTTAGTTCTTTAGGAATAATATTTTTTTAAAAAAAATTATTCAGAGACAATAAATAACGCGATAAATCCTTTTTTTCTGAATAAAATGGTATTTCACTAAAAAAATTGGCAAGGACATTCTGCTGCTAGAAACTAGAAAGGTACTTCCTTTAATTATTTCTGCTTAAAACCAATTCCCCCTTACTTTCTTACTTATCATCATTAAGTTTCTCTATTACCCAATTAATGACCGACAAACCATTCCAACAAATACTACAGGAAATATGTACTACTTCGTCCATTTCAAAATAATCATAACTTTAGGGTTACATATAAAAGTAATTAAACAATCATCATACTAAGTTTATTCAATTATGTTGATTATATTTTATTTTACTAAATAAATATATGGAAAGATAACAATAAAATTTAAAAATACAATTAATAATTTTAATATTCTAAATTAAGAAATAATTTAAAACAAACAGCATATAGTTTTAAATTAAGATTGTTTTTAGAATTCCTTAATTCCTCTTCATTTTCCCTCCCACACACTGCCGGATATTTTCCAGCCACCAATGAAATCCCCCTTTGATTCTTCTGACTCACACAGGCATTCCTCTTTTGGGTCACACCAGGAGAAAATTAAATACTTATTACTAGATAAACTTATTTAGAGATCGAATGATATACTTACTGTTCATAATCAATGGTTAAGTTTGAATATATTTATGACTATAGTAATAACCAAAGCAATAGGATACCAAAACAAGGGATTGTACTTTCTCATTGAAATGGATTGACGATAAACTTTAAATATATTTTCGTCAATAAATATAATTTTATAGAAATTTGAGGAAGAAGACAATTTTTTTTTTGGAGATTTTGTATCATCTCCGTATGTCCTTTATTATGGGCTAATGTATTAAATTTTGAATGTTCAGAACAATCTAAAATATATGATTGCAAGTATAATCGAACAAACTAATAATATGCATTAAATTAAAAATGTTATAGAAAGAAGAATGGAACATCGAAAGAGGAAGGTATAATAGGAAGAAGAAAGAGATATTGAAAGGAGAAGATGTCATTGAAAGGATTTACTCTATTAAAGAAAGAAGAAATGATTGAAAACATTATACTAACATGTTGATTCGTGAGTATCATGGAGACTTAGGATATGAGAGTGTTTACAAATTTCAATCTTTATTACAACATACAAGTTCTATATTTATAGAATATAAATTATAATTTCCCTAACCACTGCAAACTTTTGCTAAATTTTCATCGCCTATGATTTTGGTCTTCAATTTTTACTATTGATGACTTTGTTTTCAAATTTTCACTGTCAATGACTTCGATTTTTAATTTCTACCATTGATGATTTTAATCTTCGATCTCTATTATTGATAGTTTTATCTTTAATTTTTACTATCGATGATTTTGATCTTTGATCTTCACTATTTATGTATGATCTTCATTTTTTGATAATCAAAATATTAAAACACCAGTTTTCAATATAATAAAAAATAATGTATTAACAATTATTATACTATAGAAACAAATTTATTTAGAGAATGATATACTTACTCATAATATCAATGGTTAAGTTTGAACATACATATATTTATGACTATAGTAATAGTAATAATCCAAAGCTAGAGGGTACCATACAAAAATAAGGGATTGTAATTTGTGATTGAATTGGGTCCCGGACGAACACCATCATGGGACAAAGTCCCCCACATTGGATATCTGCTATCTCTTTACAGTGACCCTTACCCACCAGCAGCAAATTTGAATTTGAGCGCTGCTCATTTGACATCCTAAGCTTTTTGGTGGATATTGTATCTCAGGTGACCCCATTACAATGATCGTCATCGAATCAAACTATGACACACTCCATTGCAGCCCCTTAAAGTTGGCTTGGCCCTGTCCATCGTACAATCCCTTCTTTCTAACTTGACAATACATTTAGATGCGCCTAATATCAAATAATTACTTAATTGTTAATTAATTTTGTTGCTATCAATGGAGTACGTGTGTAATACATGACTTTTTTTGTAAACTAATCATTGATTCCTCTCCCAGCACCCCATATGTGAAAAAAAAAGGATAGTAAAAAGAAATTCATTAAATTGAGAATATTGCTTTATTCTGTTTTAGAAATTAAGCATATATATATATATATATATATATGAGAATTGTTAAAAACATATTTTCTAACATATTCTCTTTTATTAATTGAAATTTATGATTTTTTTTATACAGATAGAGAGAAATTGGCAAATTGCTACTAGTATGTTTCATGAAGAAAAAGCAAGTTGACTTTCATGAACGTGTTGTTTGTTAGGACTTAGGACCCCTTTTGTGATTATGCTTTACAAATTGTGTGATCCGATGCCTGAAGAATTGGGTGAGTGAGATAAAATGTCAACTTGAAGTTGTGATGAATCAATGTCATCAATGGAATCGTGTCCGTTGATCAGATGTTACAATATATGTTAGAGAAGGACATGCAGCTATGCTATTGCTCAATGAGGAGATAGGGGGGACCCATTTATTTTAATTGTGATTGTGAGAGGCGACAAAAATAAAGCCTAGGGTTCGGGCTTACGAAACCCTGCAGAGCCCTGTTGCTTGAAACGAAAGAGCATCCAAATCCAATCATTCACTCTTTGATTTGCCACGTAAGCAGCCTGCAAAGTTGATGCGTAGGGGGACTAGAGGGGAGGGTATGGCAGCCTGCAGCACCTGATCAGCTTGCTTCCTGGGTATAGTGTCATGCTCTCATGTTCATCACTCATGCCCACTCTGGATACTGCATATTCTCTTTCTTAACAAATGTTAAATTTATATTTCTTTTTCTTCTTCTTCTTCTTAATCCGTTAATTGACCCTCCACTCTTGACAGATTAGTTAGTTAGTTAACTTTGCTCATTAGTTAGTTGTTAATTACAACTTAACTGTATAGCTTAGCTGTGATTTTTTCGAGCTAATCAGCCAAGTTAACTAACTAATATATCAAAGATCAATTAACTTTTTTCTTATTGGATATATTGGTTTATTTTGGGATAAAAATTTTAAATTGTAATTTTTTGTCTAAATCTAAAAATCAAACTTCAGATCTTGATTAAACTTGAGTGTTAAACCATTTTATTGTTAGATAAATTTTATTTTTTTTATTGAATCTCTCTTATCCTAATATGGGTTTCACCATGGGTATGTGGAGCATTAAAATAATGAGAGGGTGAGAAAGAGTCAGAACAATCAGGCTCATAAATTTGTGAAACATTATCACAATAATCCTTAAAATTAGAAAGATATCAAATAAATCCCTAAAATTGAAACTATGACACAACTTTAGCTCCACCTGACATGTATAACTTATTATTGTTATAGTCCTTAACAGTATATATATATATATATATATATATATATATATAGTCCCTAATATTTTTCTAATTTCAGACACTATTATGACAATGTTTCATAATTTCAGGAATTAAAATGATAATTTATTCAATTTCAAGTAAAAACTCATTCAATTCAATCGTATAGATAAATTATATATATGTTTTGTTATTTTGGATTTTTTGTTCAATTTATATTCTTTTTATAGTATTTTCTTAGATATAACACAAATAAAAAATAAAAAACATAACAATTAGGATAAAAGAATCTAAAATAGTATATCCTATATATATATATATATATATATATATATAACTTCTATCAGGACATTGCATGCATGCATTAACTATAATGTTTTTTCAGCTGACAAGAGTTTTTTTTTAATAGCATTGTATATTTAAATTGTTTGAATAAAAAAAGAGACATGATTTGAGATAATAATCTTAATTTATTTATAAAAATAATATAATATAGAGAAAATCATTGCACAATTATATAGACTTTTACTTTTTTATTTTTTGGACATCTTCTAGCCTTAAGTCCCGAGTGCCGCACCTCTGTAATATAATAAATAGTTTAATATAGTAATAGTAACAAAGGATATTACAATAATTAAAAGGTATGTAGAATAGCTTTTACTATATTTTATTCTATTATCACAATGTAAAATAAAAGAAAAAGATAAAAGGGAAATTTTATTAAAATATTAAGTTTAAATATGGTAAAGAAAACAATAAAATGTCAACTATAAGTTATAAAGCTATATGAAGAATATGAGAACATGAGAATTGTGAGGTTCGGTAAAAATTACTATATATGGAACTGTTATTGTTTAGCTTTCACAAGTTTTCCTCAACAACCAATTCATACCATTTATCAATTTTCATAATACTAGCAGTATGATTATCAATTTTTATATATATATATATATATATATATATATATATATATATATATATATATATATATATATATATATATATATATTAATTTTACACCAAAAAAATTGTGTGTTAATATTATGTACTATACTAATACTGTAAATTCGCAATATTTATATTAATAATATAATTTCTAGTATATAAATTGTTACACCAACATAGGCTAACTCGATATATATATATATATATATATATATATATATCTTACATTATACCTTTTAAACTGACCCAAATTCTGTTAGTGCTATAATACAAATAAGATTTGTCCACGTGAGACATGTACTCATTTTGTTAATTGAACAATAATTGTGGTGGGATGGTGTTTATTTTTCTTGCTATTATTTTCTGCTCATGCATGGATGGAACCATCTGCACTGCACGTTCTGCTATATATACTTCAAAAGCAAGCTATCAGTTCTGTACCTCTGCCAGTCAAGATTCTTTACACCGTTACCTCTTGTGTCTTGCCCGATTTCCTCTTTCTTTTGTTGTGCCTAACGCTCCCTTTTTCTAAGACAAAATGATAATTGAAACCAATCATGCAATATGATTTTCAAGAAAATTGCTGATTAATTGTCCATCTCATTTTGGGAGTAAATTGATGTTGGAGGAAAGAGAGAGATAAAATAAATAGAAAAAAATATATAAATATGATAAGTGATGAGATAATAATTAAGAAAGAAAGATAATAAAAGAAAATAATGTGAAATTGAGTTGAAAGGAAAAATGAGTCTATGCTTATAATAACCCAATTTTCAAATAATCATATGATAGCTAGATAATGTTTAACAAATAAATTATGAGAATCAACTTTCTACTTTGAGTATGGTAACTTGTGTGTGTGCGCGCGTGAATAGTTTGTGTATGATAATTAGTTACTGTTCTAAGTGTTGCTGGCATAGAATTGTAGGGGCCTACGGGGTGATGACACTCCAATGTTGTCATTGCTTTCTTTTAAATAGTGTAGTATTAGGATATTATTGGATCGTTACCTGTGTGATTTCATTCCTTACATTGACATTGTTGACGGTTAACTATCCTCAACGTTCAATTCCTTAAATCTATTATCATAAAAGTTAATTATCTTGAAATAGTTGTTAGATTTGTAAAAATGAGCTCTTTTATTGATTGGGGAATAATTCCCTATTTATACAAGTAACAAATGCAGAGTTAGTTGTACAATAAAAATATTAGCTTATTCCAACAGCCCCCCTCAAGCTGGATTATGGATATCAACCATATTCAGCTTAGAAAAAAGAGTGGAAAAGCTAGGAAATGGAACAGTCTTGGTGTGAATATCAACCAATTGATCCTTGGAGGCAATAGGCATGAGATGAATGATTCCATTTTGTACTTTCTCTCTAATTAAGTGATAACCAATCTCTATGTGCTTGGTCCTTTCATGGAAAGTTGGATTTTGGGCAATTTTGATGGCGGATTGATTGTCGCAATATAAGTAAATTGGGAGAGATGCAGAATGATGTAAATCAATTAGAAGGTACTGCAGCCACTGAACTTCACATGCAGTATTTGTGAATGCTCTATACTCAACTTTACTTGAACTTCTTGAGACTGTAGGTTGCTTCTTAGACTTCCATGAAATCAAAGAAGGACCAAGAAATACACAATAACCAGTTATAGATTTTCTGGTATCCGAACAAGCTGCCCAGTCCGAATCACAGAAGGTCGTGAGCTTAAGATCTTTAGTGGAAGAGAAGAAAAGACCTTTCCCTGGACAGCCCTTGACATACCTAAGTATATGAAGTGCTGCATCATAATGACTTTGATAAGGAGAATCAAGGTATTGGCTGAGTTTATGCACAGAAAAACACAGATCTGGCCGAGTATTGGTAAGGTAGATAAGCCTCCCAATGAGTCTTTTATAGCTTGTTGGATCGGGGCAGTAGAGTATTAGCAGAAATCTCGGGTTTAAAATTAGAAATCATGGGAACCGAGGCTGGTTTGCAGCCCAAAAGACCAGCATCATCCAACAATTCAAGTGCATATTTTCTTTGAGACAACACTATGCCTGATTTTGACCGAGCAACCTCCAGGCCTAAAAAGAATTTAAGAGATCCGAGGTCCTTAATTTTGAATTTCTGATCCAGAAAGGCTTTAATAGCCACAATTTCATCCAAATTGTTCCCAGTCACGACTATGTCATCCACATAGACCAAGAGAATAGTAATCAACTTGTCTTGGGTCTTAACAAACATAGAATGATTAGAAGAAGACTGGTGGTACCCCAAAAACAGCAGTGCGGCAGTAAGTTTGGCATTCCACTGCCTGCTTGCTTGCTTCAAATCGTAAAGAGACTTTTGAAGCTTGCACACTAAAACTTCTTTAGGAGTTTTAAAACCAGGTGGCACTATCATGTAGACATCTTCATGTAGATCACCATGCAAAAATGCGTTATTTACATCGAGTTGATGTAAAAACCAATTTTTAGCTGCTGCTAAGGCAAGAACTAGTCGAACCGTTGTAAGTTTAACAACCGGAGAAAAGGTCTCACTGTAATCAACACCCTCAAGTTACGTATATCCCTTGGCAACCAAACGAGCCTTATACCTCTCTATACTTCCATCTGTTTTCCTCTTGATCTTATAAAACCATTTAGAACCAATAGGATTTTTACCAAAAGGCAAGGCAGTAAGAGTCCAGGTTTTGTTACTTTCCAAGGCTGCAATTTCTTTGTCCTTAGCATCTCTCCAACAAGCATGTTTCACAGCTTGAGTATATGTCTGAGGCTCAGGGACAGTGGACAAAGAAAGTAAATATGCAGTGTGAGGAGAAGATAAATGAGTAAAAGAGGTAAAATCTGTGAGGGGATAAGGTGTACCTGAAAGATGATGTGCATTGCCCATGGAATTAAGTACATTACATTTGTATTCATTCAGGTATTTAGGAGTAGTTTTGATTCTAGTAGAAAATCTGGTTGGGGCAGGGGCTGCATTAGCTGCAGGAAAAACATAATCTACAAGGACTGCATTTGAAGCTGCAGAATCAGCAGGCAATGAGGCTGAAACAGGAGAAGAAGGGGCTGATATAGAGTGATCATCAATGGAGGATGATACAACAATGGGTGCCTCTGTACCAGAAGAGTTAGACTCGGTTAAGGGAATGGAAGAGACTGGAGCAGAATGGACAACATCAGAATTGATGTCAATAATAGGAAGATTGAGTGGGAAAATAGAGTCAACAGAGAAAGAAGATGTATGGTCATGATAAGGAAAAATAGTCTCATAGAAAATAACATGTCTAGACACAAATATTTCTCTAGTATGCATATCAAAGAGTAAGAAACCCTTGGTACCAAAGGAATGACCGAGGTATATGCATTTCTTGGCTCTAGGCTGAAACTTAGTCCTATGGGCTTGAAGAGTGGAAGCAAAGCAAAGTGTACCAAAAACTAAGATTACTCAGATCAAGATGAGCATGGTAAACATGAAAATGAGGAGAGTGATTTTTTAAGAATGGTGTGGGCAGCATGTGTTACTGAAAAGGACCAAAAACATATAGGTAGGTGAGATTGAAACATGAAAGATCTAGCAATGTTAAGAATGTGTTGATGCGTTCTCTCAACTAAACCATTTTGTTGAGGAGTTTCAACTCATGATGTTTGATGAATGATGCCTTTAGATTGGAAAAATGAAGGCATGGCAAACTCAAGACCATTATCACTCCTAATGATTTTAATTACTTAATGAAATTGAGTTTCAACTAAAGCAATAAAATCAATAAGATATTGTCTGGTTTCAGCTTTAGTTTTCATGAGTTTAAGCCAAGTATACTTAGGTTTCTCATCAACTATGGTAAGAAAGTATTTGTGACCTAGAATGGAAGGAGTGGCATAAGGCCCCCAAATGTCAACATGTATTAAATCAAATGTAGACTCAATTAATGTTGTGCTGGAATTAAAAGATAAATGCTTTTGTTTGGACAAGTGACAAGTATCACACACTTTATTGATATATGTGGGAATATTGCAATGGAATTGTTGTAGAATTTTGTAACAAGAATGAGAAGGGTGACCTAATCTATAATGCCACACATCATGAGTGGAAATATGACTAGTAGTGGTGTTTACATTGTGTAATTGAGAAACTGTCTGACAATTAAAATGCTCAGGAAGAATCAAATAGTAAAGACCTTTGAATTCCTTAGTAGTACCAATCATCTTCAGACATGTATTCATCTGCAAAAAACACAAATTATGGGTGAAGACAGCTCTACAATCAAGAGCTTTGGTGAGTTTGGTCACAGAAATGATATTCATATAAAAATGTTCAACATAAAGAACATTGTGCAATATCAAAGAATCGGTTAGAACAATGGTGCCCTTATAGAAAGCCACAATAGTTTTTCCATTTGGCAAAGAAACAGGAACTGGTTTAATGGATTGAAAAGAGGAAAACCAGTGTAGTGAACATGTAAAGTGATCTGTAGCACCAGAATCTAAAAGCCAAGGAGTTGTACCTGAAGATGGTTGAACAGAGATATTGTGAGAGCTGACCAAATTTGATGAGCTCACAACAGTGGCAGTAGGCTTTGCATTAGGAAGCAGAGCAATCAAATTAGCGAGTTGACCTTTGGAGAGACCAGAAAATTCCTCAGAAATAGCAGATGAATTCAGTTCTTCAGATGAGGAAGCTGTAGCAGAAATCTGATTAACAAATGCCTTCTTGGACTTCCAACCAGGAGGATAACCATGTTTTGCAAAGCAAGTATCAACTGTGTGATATTTTCTGCCACAATGTGTGCAATGGCGAGATTGTCCTTGTTTAGAGTATCCTCTGCCATGACCTGGAGAGGTAGTAGTAAATGAAGGTGCAGACTGCACAACTAACACAACAGTAGGAGTGGGAAGAATTGCCAAATTCATATGCCTTTCTTGTTGTATGATGATGGAGAAAACCTTGTCAAGAGAAGGCAAGGGATCAAGCATAAGGATTTGAGACCTAGCCTGGTTATAAGGATCATTGAGGCCTTAAAGGAAACACAAGACACTATCAATGTCTCGATATTTCTACATAGCCACAACTGATTTGCATGAACCAGTGGGTGAAGACTCACATGAAGGTATCGGCCTGAAATTGCAAAGTTCGTCCCAGAGAATCTTGACCTTAGTGAAGTAATTTGTGATCGAGAGATCACCTTGCTTCAAAGAATAAAGATCATAATGTATTTGAAGAATTCGAATGTTGTCGCCTTGAGAAAATCGATTGCGCAGTGCATTCCACACATCAGAGGCTTGAGTGAGCCAAATGACGCTGGTTGCAATTTCTGGTGTCACAGAATGATTGATCCAAGATCGATTCAGGTTGTTGCATTGTTTTCATTGAGCGAAATTAGGATCAAAATCACTAGGTTTCTGAATTGTACCGTCAATAAACCCTAATTTCTTCTTCATTTCGAACACCATGGTCATCGCTTGTGCCCAGCCGTTGTAATTCGATCCGTCAAGCACTGTTGTAACAATCTTGCTCGAAGGATTTTCATTAGAGTGTATGAAATAAGGATTAGAGAAATCTTGAACAGATGAAACGGTGGAAGTCATTATGGGTGAAGGAGTAGAAGATGTGG
Source organism: Glycine max (assembly GCF_000004515.6). NCBI lineage: Eukaryota > Viridiplantae > Streptophyta > Magnoliopsida > Fabales > Fabaceae > Glycine > Glycine max. The sequence goes on along the minus strand of NC_038246.2, from coordinate 6,474,296 downwards.
AAGCAAAAGAAGCCATTGAAAGAATGTAATCAAAGATTCACAGAGATCGTGAACGAAGAATTGAAAGAGAAACTCAGAGAATCAAATCACGCAAGATTAAAAAAAACATGCAGAATGCGAAAAATTGTGAATCGCAAGAAAGAGAGAGTTCATCAGAGAGAGCAATTAACAACTGATACCATGTTAAATTTGTGAAAATGAGCTCTCTTATTGATTGGGGAATAATTCCCTATTTATACAAGTAACAAATGCAGAGTTAGTTGTACAATAAAAATATTGGCTTATTCTAACAATAGTAGCTAGCTTTTTAAAAAAAAAATTATATTATCAATGGAGGTAGTGTCACCATTTTCTTTTTGGTCAAACCATTACTAAATTTCCCAATCTTTGTTCGTTTGGTTTGAGAAAGAAAGTAAAATTAAAGAAAGTGAAAGAAAAAGAAGAGAAAATGGGATGGTTTTAGATTATTTGATAATAAAAGGAAAAATGACAAAAGTTTTCTTTTCTGTTGTTTGATTGTATAGAAAGTAATTAGAAGAATATATATATATATATATATATATATATATATATATATATATATATAATAAAAATAAGATTATATTTATATTTTTATCATCACACAACTTTGTTTTCTTGCCATTTTCGTCCAAATGGAATAGATTGTGATAATTGTGGGTCTCACAAGATTTTTGCTTGTGCCAATCCTTTCTCTCCTGACGGAGGAATGAAAGACAATTTAATTGTTTTCGTTCTATACCCTTCCATTCATCATGTTTCCCTGCATGTATTTTTAGCCTTTTACCTTGTTTTGTAGGAGGAAAATAGGAGGGGGAAAGTGAAAATAAGGAGAATGGAAATAATATTAATTATCTGGTTAAGTGAAAATAGGATGAGTTCCACTAATATTTTTTTCACTCCATTTCTCACATTTTTATCCACCTCCTTATTTTTTCTATATATTTCTTTTCAACCAAACATATTTTTTCCTATTTGTAAAGATGAGAAAAATATGGTAGATAAATATAACCGAACGAGTGAAAATAAGTAAAAAAATAAAATAAATTGAAGGTGTTTGATGAAACAGAAATCAAGAAGAGATAATAAGAGAAATAGAAAAATACTTAAAATAGGTAAAAAGTACTAGTGCAGGTGAGTCTAATAATTTCTAAAAATATTTTCATCCTAATCATATCTACCAAACAAAAACCCGCTAACTTATTTCCATCTCTTCCCCTTCCTCCTTATTTCGCTTTTACCAAACTAAGCCTTAATTTTTACTTTACTTCTCATTTATTATATTCACATTTTCTATTTTCATTCATTAATTTCTCTCCCCTCTACCAAAATGATCCTTTGCGACGGATTTTCAAATCTTTGGGCCTAACTGAAAATACAGTGCTAGCTATAATGAGTCCAAAATGCATTGTATTAAGCTGTCTGTTGAAGGAAACTGTGTTGGTCGTTGACTCGTTGGGGAGGGGGAAGAGGGGATGGAAGATTTTTTGGATGGTTAGGGATTGAACCCACCAATTCTGCTGCATGTCCCTGCTAGCTAGCTCTCCAATAAGCTTTGCTGCAAGGGAACTGTGTCACAACGCAATTTTGACTTCATTATAGGAAAAAGACAGGTCTAGTAGTTATAAATACAGGCTCGCTTGAGTGAAAAACCAAATCATGAAGCGTAGCATTTTTTTTGTTTTGTTTTGTTTAAGATCGCTGTATTCTAACATTAATTTAAATATTGACTGATCCTGATTCAGTTCGAGTCTAATAATTATTATAAGCTACAAAGTTATCGTTACCAAATTTTCATGCAATAGCATTGTCAGAGAATTTAATTAGAGATAGATTAATTAGCCAATTTTATGTCGAGTGATAGGGAGAATGTCAATACAAGAACTCATGAACAATATGCCTTTTTTATATATATAATAATGAGTCTTTTTAGTCTTAATTTGACACTTCTCCCCTTAAATGAGACAAAGTCAACTTATATACACATTTGGAGACATAAAAAGAAAGTCCAAAACTCAACTGGGGGGATGCAGTGGGTGGTGTAAGATTTCATTTGAGCAAATTATTAAATTGGGAAACCTCTATGTTCTACATTCTTTGGAGTTTCCAAATACAAAAAATATTAATATCAGTGACAACACAATTTACATGTTACATATTTTTAAAAATTTGTCACTAAAATCTCTGTGACGTTTAATATTAGCGACGAAAAAAACAATTTTCGTCAGTAATTTTGTAAGCAAGAGGTATGAAGTTTTTACATACTTGCACATAGAGTGCCACCGGATGGTGGTGGTCACATGGTCATTTGGCACATATTTATGATAAATAGAAGCTACTTAGCTACCGGACGAAGGTTCACAAGGGTCCTACTCCAATGCCCATTAAAAATAAATAAAAAATACTGAAACTACAGTTATAATTTATTCAGCTAATAGCTTTTTCTTGGGTAAATTTTCCACTGTTAATTTCTGTTCATCCCCCAGTACGCGTGGCATATCATGTTCTCACCATTCATATAAATTTTACACTACTCTCCAAATTAAATTACTGTATCAAGTTCAATTCATGAGAATTAATATTAAGGAATATTCAATGTTATATATGTGAAAATGCACTATTAGCTTCATTATAAAAAAACTTGCGCACTTGCATATGCTACATGCTATCTCGACTTCATAAAATCTCACTCATTCTCTCTCTCCCCCTCTCATGCAATGGAGTGTAAAGTCTTCTCGTTGAATTCATCATTGTTGTATGTTGATTCATTAACAACCATTAGTTAGTTCTCTTGCTTTTTACCAACTTGTATTTTTCTGTTTTCTGTTATAGCTGTTGGATCGAGTGACCTCAGAATAATTAAGAGGGGGAGTTGAATTAATTATTCATAAACCTTTACCAATTAAAAAATTTCTCTTTTAAGGCTTTTACTAAATTGTTAAGAGAATGAGGAGTAGAAGAGAATCTTAACAGAAAGTAAAAGTGGAAATTAAATGCACAGCGGAAAGTAAAAGAGTAGGGAATAAGGAAACAAACACACAAGAGTTTTTATACTGGTTCGGTAACAACCCGTGCCTACATCCAGTCCCTAAGCGACCTGCGGTCCTTAAGATTTCTTTCAACCTTGTAAAAATCCATTTACAAGCAAAGATCCACAAGGGATGTACCCTCCCTTGTTCTCTTTGAACCTAGTGGATGTACCCTCCACTAGAACTGATTCACAAGAGATGTACCCTCTCTTGTTCTCAGTCAAACCCAAGTAGATGTACCCTCTACTTGTACCACAAAGGATGTACCCTCCAATGTGTTGAGACAAAGATCTCAGGCTGTTAAACCTTTGATACTTTGTGAATGGGGATACAAAAGAGTTCTCAGGCGGTTAGTCCTTTGAATACTTTTGTATAAGGGAAAGGGAAGAATCAAAAGAATTCTCAGACTGTGTCATTTTGAATTCTTTGACAAGGGAGAAGGGAGACACAAAAGAATTCAGGCGGTTAGTCCTTTGTTCTTTTAGAAAAGGGAGAAGAGAGACACCAAAAGAATTCAGGCGGTTAGTCCTTGGTGAATTCTTTTTGGAAAAGGGAGAAGAGAATGAAAAGATGAATAGCACAAGTTTTCAAGGTTTGGAAAACCAGAAAACTTCATAAAGCTTTTGGTACAAAGAAGAAGAAGAAGAACTTCAAAGAGATTTCAAGGCTTGTAAAGGATTGTAAGAGTTTGTTAGAAAGATTGATCTGATTTTTTTAAAAAATGCAAAACAAAGCCTTGCTTTTATAGACTCTTCATGTATGGTCAAGAAAGTCATTCAGAAGAGTTATATCTTTTAGAAAAACTTAAAACCCATTTGAAAGAGTCAAAACCTTTTTGAAGAGTTACATCTTTAGATTTTTCAGAAACAAACACTGGTAATCGATTACCAAATAAGTGTAATCGATTACACAAAGCTTTTGAATGAAACAATGTGACTCTTCACATTTAAATTTGAATTTCAACATTCAAGGGCACTGGTAATCGATTAACAAAACATTGTAATCGATTACAACTTTTTGAAAATATTTGGAACGTTGTAAATTCAGTTTGAAAACTTTTTCAAACTCATTTTGCTACTGGTAATCGATTACCAAAGAGTAAAAACTCTTTGGTAAAGGTTTTGTCAAAAACTCATGTGCTATTCAAAGTTTTGAAAAAAACTTTTTAATACTTATCTTGATTGAGTCTTTTCTTCATTCTTGAATCTTGATCTTGATTCTTGAGATCTTGAATCTTGATTCTTGTTTGTAGGCTTTCTTCTTGAGTCTTGCGTTCTTCTTGATTCTTGAACTCTTGACTTGTTCTTGATTCACTTGAGATGTTCTTTGATCTTTTGAGCTTTTTGTTCATCACTTTTGTTGTCATCATTGTTATCATCAAAACACCTTTGAATCATTGTTGATTCATCATGAAGCTTTGCTTCCACAATAGCATGTAACAGTTAATTAGTTTTAAGTTGGTTGAGTTAGTTGGGCTAGAAATAGTACTTCTATTTCTTCTCCTGCATAGCTTAGATCAAAAGAGAGTTTTTTCTGTAACTAGAGAGAGAGTTTTGTACTTAGAAAATTCTGCAATGATTGAATAAAGTGGCTGCTGTGAGCACAGTGCAGTTTTTTCTATTCTTCATTTTTTTGCATTTTGCTTATTCTTGTTCATACAAGAAACTCATTCTTTTGTGAATTATAATCTGATCTTGGCACAACAAATTGGTGCGATGAGCGTGGAGCGATTTTGAGTTCGATTCAAGAAATGGGCTCGGCCAAGTATGAGGTTGAAAAATTCACAGGGCAAAATGATTTTGGGCTATGGCGAATGAAGATGAGAGCTCTTCTTGTTCAGCAGGGCCTGGTGGAAGCACTTGATGGAGAAACCAAACTTGAAAAGATGATGGCTGATGGGGATAAGAAAGCACTACTGCAGAAGGCACACAGTGCAATTATCCTCAGTCTCGGAGACAAGGTGCTAAGGCAAGTCTCTAAGGAAACAACTGCTGCTGGGGTTTGGTCAAAGCTTGAAGGTTTGTACATGACCAAATCTTTAGTTAATCGTCTTTACCTAAAGCAGTCTTTGTATTCGTTTAAAATGCATGAAGATATATCAGTAGGAGAACAATTGGATTTGTTTAATAAACTGATTCTAGATCTTGAAAATATTGATGTCACTATTGATGATGAGGATCAAGCTTTGTTATTGTTGTGCTCTTTGCCTAAGAGTTACTCTCATTTCAAAGAGACTTTATTGTTTGGAAGAGATTTTGTTTCTCTTGATGAAGTGCAAGCTGCTCTGAATTCAAAAGAATGAATGAAAGAAAAGAAAAGAAGTCCTCTACAAGTGGTGAAGGGCTGACAGCAAGAGGCAAGACCTTCAAGAAAGATAGTAAATTTGATAAAAAGAAGCAAAAGCCAGAAAATCAGAAGAATGGTGAAGGAAACATCTTCAAAATCAGATGTTATCACTGTAAAAAGGAGGGTCATACAAGGAAAGTTTGTCCTGAAAGGCAGAAAAATGGTGGCAGTAACAACAGGAAGAAGGACTCGGGAAATGCTGCAATTGTTCAAGATGATGGCTATGAATCTGCAGAGGCACTAATGGTGTCTTAAAAGAATCCAGAAACTAAATGGATAATGTATTCAGGGTGTTCATGGCATATGACACCAAATAGATCATGGTTTGAACAATTTTCTGATCAAGCAAATGGGTTAGTACTCCTTGGAGATAACAAGCCTTGCAAAATTGAAGGAATTGGATCTATAAGGTTCAAGTTTCATGATGGGGCTAAAAGAATTCTCACAGAGGTCAGATATGTACCTGAGTTGAAGAGAAATTTAATCTCTCTTGGTGAATTTGATAAAAGAGGGTATGTGTTCAAGGGTGAAAAAGGAATACTGAATGTAGTTAAAGACTCCATGGTTGTCATGAGGGGAATTATGGAGAATGGCCTCTATTTTGTTGATGGTGAAGTTGTAATTGGCTCTGCAGCCACTGCAACCGGAAGAGTTTTATCAAAAACAGAGTTATGGCACATGAGGTTGGGCCATGTAAGTAAGAAGGGATTGATTGAATTGGCAAAACAGGAGCTGTTATGTGAGGGCAGAATGGAAAGATTAAAGTTCTGTGAACATTGTATCTATGGCAAAGCCTGTAGAGCCAAATTCAATGCTGGACAGCAAAGAACAAAAGGTACTCTTGATTATGTTCATCCTGATCTTTGGGGTCCAACCAAGACTCCCTCTCATTCTGGAGCAAGGTATTTCTTGAGCATTGTGGATGACTACTCAAGGAAGTTGTGGATCTACATTCAGAAAACAAAAGATGAGGCTTTTGATAATTTCAAAGGTTGGAAAACACTCATGGAAAACCAAATAGGCAGAAAGATCAAGAGGCTCCGTACTGATAATGGTCTTGAGTTCTGTTTTGAACCTTTCAATGATTTCTGTAAAGAGAATGGCATTGCAAGGCACAGGACAGTTGCGGGCACTCCTCAACAAAATGGCTTAGTTGAAAGATTCAACAGGACCATTTTGGAGAGAGTGAGATGTATGTTGCTAAGTGCAGGATTACCCAAGATTTTTTAGGCTGAAGTAGCAATGACTGTTGTATATCTCATCAACAAGTGTCCTTCAACAGCTCTGAATTTTAAAACCCCTGAGGAGATTTGGTCTGGCCATCCACCGAGTCTAAAACAGCTAAAGGTATTTGGCTGTGTTGCTTATGCACACATCAAGCAAGATAAATTGGAACCTAGAGCTGTCAAGTGTATTTTTCTAGGATATCCTGAAAGAGTGAAAGGGTATAAGCTGTGGTGTTTGGAGGCTGGTTTTAAGAGGTGTTTGGTGAGTCGTGATGTTGTCTTCAATGAAGCTGAAATGGCCTACAAGACTAAGCCCAACATGGTTCAGTCCAGCACTGATCAGAGTAAGGAAACTGATTCTGAAAAATTAAATTTTGAGGTGGAGACTGAGGATAAACATGTTGAAACACAAGTTGTTAATTGGCCTCTTGATGAAGAAAAATCTGAAGAAGAGGAACAAGAAGAAGCTGACTATGTGCTGGCTCGAGATAGAATCAGAAGGGAAATCAAACAACCTAAGAGGTATGGATATGTTGATCTAATAGCATTTGCTCTGGTAGCTGCTAGTGAAGTTTTGGAGGAAGATCCAAAAACTGTTAAAGCTGTCTTAGCTAGTAAGGAGAAAGAAAAATGGCTAAGTACCATGAATGAAGAGATTAAGTTTCTCCATGACAACCATACATGGGAATTGATTAAAAAACCACATGGTTCTAGAGTGGTCAGCTGCAAATGGATCTTCAAGAAAAAAAAGGCATCCAAGGAGTTGAACCAGATAGATTTAAAGCTAGACTTGTTGCTCGAGGATTCACTCAAAATGAGGGAATTGATTTCAATGAAGTTTTCTCTCCTGTAGTGAAACACAGGTCAATCAAAATTCTTATGGCTATGGTGGCAGAATTTGATCTTGTGTTAGAACAGATGGATGTGAAGACAACATTTTTGTATGGGAAGCTTGATGAGGTGATATTGATGAAACAACCCGAGGGGTTTGAAGTCAAAGGTAAAGAGGATTATGTTTGCAAATTAAACAAATCCCTGTATGGTCTAAAATAGTCCCCAAGACAATGGAATAGGAGATTTGATGAATTTATGGCTCATATACAGTTTCATAGAAGTCACTATGATAACTGTGTTTACTTTAAATTTCCTTCTAAAGCTGAGTTTGTGATATTGCTATTATATGTTGATGATATTTTGATAGCAAGTAACAGCATGAGTGAGGTTGAAAAATTGAAATCTGAATTGAGCAGGGAATTTGAAATGAAGGATTTGGGAGCAGCCAAGAGAATATTGTGAATAGAAATCAAATGGGACAGAAAAAGGAAATTGTTGTATTTGTCCCAGGAGTTATATCTCAGAAAAGTTCTTGAAAGGTTTGGAATGTTACATTCTAAACCTGTAACTACTCCTATGTCACAGCAGTTTAAGCTCAGTACAAGTCAAGCACCTAAGACACATGATGATATAATTTACATGGAAGGTATTCCATATGCTAATGCTGTAGGGGTCACTGATGTATGCTATGGTATGTACTCGCCCTGACATAGCTCATGCAGTGAGCTTAGTAAGTAGGTTCATGGCAAATCCAGGAAAAGCACATTGGCAGGCCCTGAAATGGATACTCAAATATATCAGAGGATCACTTGGAAGAGTTCTGGTTGATGGTGGAGCTAGGAATAGCAGAAGGACAACTGCTATTGAAGGTTTTGTAGACTCTGATTATGCTGGCTGTTTAGATTCAAGGAAATCCCTCACAGGATTTGTGTTCACTGCTTTTGGCACTGCAATTAGTTGGAAAGCTAGCCTTCAAAAGGTAATGGCTTTATCAACCACTGAAGCTGAGTATATTGCTCTTACAAAAGTTGTGAAAGAATCTATGTGGCTTGAAGACATTGCAAAGGAGCTGAAGATACAAAATGAAGTGATCACAGTACACTGTGACAGTCAAAGTGCCATTGATTTATCCAGAAATTCTGTGCATCATGACAGGACAAAGCACATTGATATTAAGCTGCATTTTGTCAGAGAAGTTATTGGTCAAAGATCAGTTATAGTCAAGAAGATTTCAACTGATCACAATCCTTCTGATATGATCACAAAGGCTCTTCCAAGTAGCAAGTTTTTCCATTGTTTGGACTTGATTCAGCTGAAGGATGATTAAATCCTGTTTCTGCAGCAGCCACTGTTTTTGTTAATGTTTTGTTATTGAACCAAGGTGGAGAATTGTTGTATGTTGGTTCATTAACAACCATTAGTTAGTTCTCTTGCTCTTTACCAACTTGTATTTTTTTGTTTTCTGTTATTCTGTTATAGCATGTAACAGTTAATTAGTTTTAAGTTGGTTGAGTTAATTGGGCTAGAAATAGTACTTCTATTTCTTCTCCAGCATAGCTTAGATCAAAAGAGAGTTTTTTCTGTAACTAGAAAAAGTTCTGTACTTAGAAAATTCTACAGTGATTGAATAAAGTGGCTGCTGTGAGCACAATGCAGTTTTTTCTATTCATCTTTTTTCTGCATTTTTCTTATTCTTGTTCATATAAGAAATTCATTCTTTTGTAAATTATAATTTGATCTTGGCACAACAATCATTTTGTTAGATTTATTGACAAAAGTGAGATAATAATACTAAAAAGATACTGTCTTAAAACTACACCATTAATTAAAAGATTTGCACTCGCAGTCAAAAGTGGCGATACTATGATTGAAAAATGAAAAGGAAGTAGCCTATAATTACATAAGTGATCGATGAGGATAAGATAATCACGGAATGAGTGCAATCAACGAACCAAAATATTCGTAATTGTCACTAAACAAACAAATATACATTTGCAAAATCGTATTAATTAATCTGTCATTGTTTTCTATATAATTTGTTGAAAATGGCCGATCAACTAGTAATTAATATAATCAAATTAAAGTATATAAATAAAAAATTATTCTCATTTTACAAATTAATTTTGTGAGAATGAGCTATCCCTAAAGTTAAATTCTAAGACATACATTTGTAAAATCGTGTTAATTTGTCATTGTTTTTTATAACTAGAATGCACATACACATGATTTTTAATATAATTATTATGAAATTCTACGACAAGAAGATTAATGTGTTGATTGGTTGGCGAAAAATAGAATTTCTTTATCCCCAAGTTGCTGACTTTACAGAATTATCCTTCCCAGTTACAACGTCTTTTGTTGGCTGATGCTTTAGGCACTCCTTTATTCGGGAGTAATTTTCGCCTTCCTTTCTTGCTGTCTTTTATTTTCCAATGATAAAAAATATATTATATAATTATTTGTGATTGAATGATGATAGTATAAAATTTTGCACTATCAATATATTTCAATTAAGTTATTATTATTTTAACTTAAGTTATATATAATTACGTTGGTAAGAAAGATTTTGGAATATAGAATTAAATTTTGGTGGTTGCTCTTGTATCTTCAATGTTAAGAGGGTACCAACATCTTTACATTAAAATCACAGATCATATATGATTTAAACTTTAATGTTGTTTTAAATTTTATAACTGTAAAAAAATTTATCAACATTTTTATTTATTTATTAAATATTAAACATGGAGATTTTAAAGTGTAAATAGATGAGCAACAAAACTAACCCTAAAGGTCAATTAGCAATTAAACAACAACACAATCCTAAACAATAAACCATATTGTTTATTCTATATTATCTATAAGGTGAAACCAAACAAAACCTAATATAAAATCTTGATTAACAATTTTAAAAAAAGTTTACCCAATTCATATATAAAATGATCCACCCAACAATATTATTATTATTATTATTATTATTATTATTATTATTATTATTATTATTATTATTATTATTTTGTAATTAAGAAACGTCATTATTGCATTTAATTAAATTTGTTTCCCAACAATTCATATATTTACAAATATTTACTAAATTGGCTCAAAGTTTCAATTTTTTTTTTATATTTTCGTTAGGACTCTCAATTTTGCATAATAGTATATAGTTCTAGTACATTGATAGTTTGTTTTCATGTATCCATGTATTTATATTATTTTGTTGAATCACAATTATATTTTTAATTTAAAAATACAAAAAAATGTAGATAGAAGAAAATATGGCATCATCGCTGCTATTTCACTTTTTAGGTAATTCAGAATAGAAAAAAAAATGAAAAATAGAACAAAGTGGGCAACACGATGAGATAATAAATAGGAGAACAAAGTGAGCAAGACTAAAACTATGGATAGAGCATTAATATAGATAGATAGAAGGCTTTTGAGAACAAGAAATAATAAAAATAGGAACAAAATATTCCATGTTAAATTTTCTAGACTAAGTTTAGCCATATCTTTCATTCGAGAAAAAAAGGTACGACCAATATAACGCATATCTTGGATGTATGAAATACTTCAATAATTACGAAAAGTAACTCACACAGTCGGAAAAAAAATGCAATGAAAGTGTTGCCTGTTTTTGAACCAGAAAGTGTTGCCTTTTCCACCATTCAACACAGTATATTGGCCTTTTGGTACATTGAAGATGTCATAATGTAGGAAAATTTACTGGGAGATTAAACTAAAGTAACGACGTTATATATGGTCGCACCTTTTCTTCTCGAATGAAAGATACGGCTAAACTTAGTTTAGAAAATTTAACATGGAATGTTTTGTTCCTATTTTTTTATTTCTTGTTCTCAAAAGACTTCTATCTATCTATATTATTGCTCTATCCATAGTTTTATTGAATTTATAAACAGCCAGATCCACCTTGATTAAATAAAATATATTTGTTCATGAAATGATTTAATTTACAATATTTTCTATTTTCAATTTGTATGTACCGCTAATATGAAAAAGTACGTTTACAAAGTGATATTGTCAAATGATTTAACATGTTTTACTAAAAAATGAATATTAAAACTAGTACAAAAGATACACACACTTGACACATGTCATTCAATAACTTTCAAATAATTCATACACGCACATCTCATTTAATAATTTATCAAATGGTTTATTTAAAACAATTTTTACAGCAACTGATAGAAAAAAAAATTCTTTAAAATTAAAACTAAATTAAATTATGGTGCAGGTGTAAGTTTTTTAACCGGTATTTTTAATTTGATCATATATATATATATATATATATATATATATATATATATATATATATGTATGTATCCACCATAAATAACTCCTTGATTTATTTTAATTCTATTGTTTTCTACTTTATATTATTTTGGGTTTTGTGATTTCAATTACATGCTCTGTATTGTTAGTTGAATTCTCCTCTGATTTGTTGTTTTAATTATTGAAGTTTCAATTAGGCTCTATGTTCTTAGTTGAATTTGCTTTGTAACCTTAGTTGATTTTGAAATTGTTTTTAGTTGAACGTTGATATTATTCTTAGTTGAATTTTTATGCTGAAATTTTGTTCATTGTTCTCAGTTGAATCTTGATGGTGAAATTTTTCTTTGTATTCTTATTATTGATGTTGGAATTTTGATGTTGGAGTTTTATGCTTAAATTTTGTTTCATCTTGTTATTGCTTGAATATTGTTATGATTTTTTAAAAAAAGAAATTATTTGAATCGAGCCAATTGGGAAGGTGAAGTGTTGGTGTGAATAACCAACATTTTCTATTCCTAATTTAAGCCATCATTTTTTGGGAGATTTCTAATTAAACAAACACTCGTTGAAAAATACTCTTTTTTATTGAGTGTGAGCTAAGAGTATTTTAATGTTAGTGTTTTATGAGTTGTTTAAAATTAAATAACATTATTTAACAAATTTTTATTATTGAAGTAGATGAGTTAATAATACATTACATAAGTGAGTTGCTTATATAAGTAACTATTATTTAATTTATTTTTATCAAGTAAAGAATTATTTTTTTTAATTATAAAATTAAATGTGATTCAAGTTAAACATTTACTCTATCAACTTTAACATTAAAGTAAATTTGTATAAAACTTTTTAAGTCTCCTTAAAATTGTAAGTAATACTCACAAATTTAAGATAAATAACTTAATTAAACAATTATGCATTGTTGTAAGAAAGAATTAGTAAGATTTCTCTCTTTTTAATTACGTGAATTGCATAGTGTTGGAGTGAATAACTAATCCTTATTAATTTAATGAGTATAAAATAACTAATGCTTTCCACATTCCAATTTAAGCCTCTCTTTGGAGAGGTTTTCAATTATGCAAGGGTCCCACATATTGGTGCTTAATTTGGAGGGCCTCAAACTAGATTTGGAGCTTATTCATCGTGTGCTTCAAGTTTGTCAATGCCATTATCATTTCCATTAACCCATCATATAGGTTTCCACCACTCAAACAACCCCCAAACTCAAATCCTCCACCCCAACTTGAATATCTCTTAATGTTCACCAATCTAAAACTGCCATGTGTCGGTAACTAGCGTAGTCATGGCCAAAGAAAATATGAAGAAGAGAAGAAAGTACGTATTCAACCTCTATGACAATTTTAATTTTGTTTAGTAAATACTTGCTAAAATAGCAAGTGCAAGAGCTACTTTATTCATCTTAGGTTTATGTATAGCAATAAAGAAAAAAACTTCTCAAAATAGATTAGTGTGATCTAGAAGGGAAAATAAACCTTGACAATAGCAGCAAGAACGCCTCACGCTCCACTTGGCTCTTCCTCGTGAAATACTTCACCCCCATGGAGTATGGTATTCCTTTTTGACCAAATATTTGAAAAACAATATAAACATTTTTAATCAATTCTTGTTCTATTTCTTTTTCCTCGTCATTGACAAGAGAGCAAGAAACAGAAGCTTCCACAATAAAATCACATTAAAAAACCTTTAAATTCTCCAACGCTCATCATGGTCTAACTCTATACCTCAATTAAGTAACCATGTCGATACAAAAAATATATCATAATTTGCTCGCTTCCATTCTAATTTTGACTGAATGTCAGAATTAGTTTAACAAGCCTTTCCAATATCTAACTAGTTTCAATAACTATTTTGCCTTTGCTTAGATTATAAGTTGACCAATAGCAAATTTTCCGAATCAAATTGTTTAATTAGATAAAATAGTTATTAAAACTAGTGAGATATTTGAAAGGCTCGATAAATTAATTCTAGGATTCAGGTAAGAAGTTAGTCCATGGTTTGTTGAGATTATTTTGTGGTGAAATATCTTGTTTCTAGCCCTTTTGTTAATGATGATTGAAAAAAAAATAGAATAAGAATTGATTGCAATGCTTAGATTATCTTTTAAATATTTGGCCAAAAGGACAAACTATACTCCATGGATGAAACATTTAATGAGAAATGAGAGTACTCGATCATATGGAGCATGGGGGTTCCTGTTTAAATTATTGTCAAGGTTTATTTTAATTTCCTATTAGATTACACAAAGTCATTTTGAAAAGTGACTTCTCTGATTGCAACACATCAACAAAAATTAAAATAGCTCTTACACTAATAAACTTGCTACTTTTGCAAACATTTATAGAGACTTCAGTTTACTGAACAATAAAATCAAAACTTCCACAAAGGTAAATACATGATCTAATTAATTTGAAGGTAAGAAAAAGGTTTTTTAAATTATAAGTAGGGAAAAAGTTAAATAACTATTTAAAAATAAATTGAAAGAAGCATGGTTAATTTGTGATGGGTTGTAGTGAATCATTACCAAAATTCAAAAAGGTAGCATCCCAGGCACTATACACGCGTCAGCAACGTAAACTGGCTGTCTCCCATTCGTCATCCCACTTTTAGCAGCCTCGTTTCAAGCTTTCATTGGCACCCTAAAAACACATGCATGTTTTTAGTTTATTTCAAATTAAATAGAAAGACTTATCAAATTTAATAAAATAATTTTTATAATAACTTTTCATCACAAAATTTAATTCAATTTAATTATTAAACTTATTTATTTTTAAATATGTTGAATGGATAAATTTTGCACAATCATTTTTTATAATTTTGATTTTATTTTAAGAATATATATATATATAATAATTTTTTAACATTAAAACTAATTTTAAATGACTGAGAGTGTGATAATATTTTATTGAAAAAAATATGTCTTACAGTATATTATAAGTATAAAAATTGTAATAAATTATTTCCTTTTTTGCTTTTGGATGCCAAAAAAATTAACTCATCATATATATTCATGTGAAGTGGATATATTTACTCAAAATACCATTTTCATGTTTTCCCATGAGAAATAAATATATTTAGCATGTAATTTCATATATAAATACTTAAAATTAAAGATTACTTTAAGTTTTTTTTTTTTACTTTTTAAAACTATTGCATGCTATTATATTCCAATTTCAATAGTTAGTTAACATTCATTTTTGTCGCCCTCCAAAATTTCCAATTTGATAGGTCACGCCACACCACATAATGATACATAATATAATTATATACACATTCTTCTGTTTGTGGCTTAGGGCTTAGACCCTTTTGGTGGCTTCTCCCAAGCACTCGAACCCCACTCCCCACACTGTTCTGAACAAAGACACAGAAGGAAGCAGCATTGTTCTGTGAAAGGCCAAATAGACAGATAACACTCCCAAACACTCCATCAAACACACACAAACATATATATATATATATATATATATATATATATATATATATATATATATATATATATAATAGTATTTTTTATTATATTTTTTATATAGAATATTCATTAGATTTTTCGATTATTAATTCTTGTCAAAAAATTTAATTGATCAATTTTAATAAAATTCTCATCTTAATTATTATTTTTACATTACAAAATTTAAATACGAGAATTTATTTAAGAGAAATAAATATAAAATCGCTCTCTTTCTCTCGTACTATAATATAAACACACACAGTGTCACTCTCTTTCTCTCTCTTAAGTCTCATTCATTCTCATACATACATATAATACGCACCATCAGAAGCATACACTTGGACATGGGACCATAGTCCTCAGCTTAAATTTTGAGCTTTTTCCTGCACGACAGGATCCGACTCTGCCGCTTCTCCCTCTCTAATTTCTTCACTCTCTCTCTTTCTCTCTCCTTATTTCCAATTCATCACACCCTCTCTTTCTCTCTCAAGTCCCATTCATGGAAATGGAAGATCATCAGCATCAGCACCACCATCATCACTTTGGCATGAACGATCTAAGGCAAGTGGTGAATAACGGGCCGAGGCCGGCCCATACCACCTTCCCCTCCATGCCGCCGCACCCCACGGAGGAGCTTTTCCCCGGCCACCACCACCGTAATCTCACTCCTTTACCTACTCATCATCCCCAACAACAACAGCACTTCGAGGTTATGATGTTTGGTCGAGACATAATGCCACCTGGCCTTCACGACTTTGCTTCCACACCCCATGATTCTGCTGTTGCTACCACCACCATCACCCTACCCACTCCACCGGTTACTTGCGGCTTTGATGCCGCTGAGGGTGCAGGTTGCATCGGTGGAGACCCCTTCACTGGAAGATGGCCCAGACAAGAGACTCTCACTCTCCTTGAGATCAGATCTCGCTTGGACCCTAAATTCAAAGAGGCTAATCACAAAGGACCCTTATGGGATGAAGTCTCTAGGTACAATGCAAGCTTTATTCTCTTAGAAATTCTCTCCTTTAACTTCTCTAACGCAAACTACATAAAATTGATTAAAAACTTTCTCCAAATGAACTGTATAAGTCAATTTTAGGTTTGTAACTTATAGACTCTCATTAACCAAGTGAAAGAGAAAATTTTAATTCATTTTCTTTTTGTTTTTTTTAAGTATTGATGAAGAAATTTATCCCAATAAAGAGTAATTTTAGTTATTCTTCTTCTTGTTTTATAATACTTGATATTCTCTCTTCAATTTTTGTGTATTCAAGTTGATAATTTTAAATTATAATTGTCTGTATGTAGTCTGTTTAAATTGGATTTTTTTTTTTTTTGGGGGGGGGGGGGGGGGGGGAATAAGGGCAGTCTACTAAATTCGATGCACATGTAGTGGTTTCGCGATTTAGTTGATTGTGAGATGACATGGATGGACTTGACGTTAATTTTGTTGTTAGGGAGTTTTGGAAAAAACTATGACATGTAGCGGTATGCATTAATTTTTGTTAACCCTTCTCTTTGGTTGGAAGTGACTATACAGTGTGCAAAAGCTGTTTATCAATTTATCTATTATATTCAATTTGCGATTATTGATTTTGTACTTAAAAGCATTATGTTCATGTATCTAGTACGGGTTCCTAGCAGTGTCTCGTTTTCCATTTTTCAAATCTTGTACCCGTCTTTTAGGTGCAAGATTTTGATCCCTTCGTTTGTTTGTTTGTTTTTTTTTTTTTTTTTGTGGTTGAAAATTCATTGACCATTCCAATACATTTGCACCTGTTGTCTTCTGATTCCATCGTATGAAATGACACCAAGCTTAGGCTCGTCCTCCGAAGCCTCATTTCTATGCCAATTGCAATGTGGCATGCTTTGTTTTGCTTGCCACCAACAACCTAAAAACATCACTGCATGGCATTGCAAAAAATTATTAATTAATTAATTAATTCCTAAAACTCATCATCTGTTAAAATTTTCTACACTCTCATTATTAATTGTTCCATATACTTCTCATTATATTATTATGAAAAATCCTTTGCAAAATGTAATCTGTATTTTAGAATAGATTTTTCATAATACAATAGAAAGTGTAAGAAACAATAGTGAGAGTGTATGAAGGAACAACCCTGATCGTCACATGGGGGGTGTGGGTATTTGAAAACTAGGGTTCTATTCATATCAATGATGGATTATCAATTGTTATAGTCTTTTGTTGTTTAATTTCTTCCATACCCATTTAGTTTTTGATTGTGCTGGTGGTGATCATAGGATCATGTGTGAAGAACATGGATATCAAAGGAGTGGGAAAAAATGCAGAGAGAAGTTTGAGAATTTGTACAAATATTACAAGAAGACAAAAGAAGGTAAGGCAGGAAGGCATGATGGGAAGCATTACAGATTCTTTCGTCAACTTGAAGCCTTATATGGAGAAAATAGTAACACAGTTTCAGTCCCAGAAACCAATGTTGTTGTTGGCAGCATTCATTTTCAAGGCCCTTCTCAAACAAATCAAGATAATAATAAGTTTCAATCTCACAACAACAACAACAACAGGCATTGTGATAGCCTCAGCCTCACTAACTCCACTAATTTTGACACATCAACATCTGAAGGTCATGATGGCAATGATCACAGTATGGAGAATGAGTCCATGGAGAAGAGGATAAAGAGGAAGAGTGGGAGGAGTTGGAAGGTGAAGATAAAGGACTTCATTGACTCACAAATGAGGAAGCTGGTGGAGAAGCAAAAGGAGTGGTTGGATAAGCTTGTGAAGACACTTGAAGAGAAGGAGAAGGAGAGAATGCTAAGAGAGGAAGAATGGAGGAAGCAAGAGGCAAACAGGTTAGAGAGGGAGCAAAAGTTCTGGGCCAAAGAGAGAGCATGGATTGAAGCAAGAGATGCTGCTTTGATGGAGGCTTTGCATAAGTTAACTGGAAGAGAAATAATGAAGGTTGAAACTGATCCTGAGGGTACTATAAATGTAATGACTGCAGCTGAAGTTCAAAACCAGAATAACGAAGATGAGAGTGAAATTTTGAACAGCAGTAATGTTATCAGAGGTGCTGATAGCTGGCAAGAATCTGAGATCACAAGACTTGAACAGCTGAGAGCTGAGATGGAGACAAGGTTTCCATATAGTGAAATTTCAGAAGAGGTTTCATGGGATGTAGTAGCAACAAAGATGGCTGATTTTGGCTACGAAAGGAGTGCTTTGATGTGCAAAGAGAAATGGGAAAGTATCAACAAGGAAGAGAAGAATAGCAAGAATCGCAAGGAAAACTTATCTAGAAACTGCTTTTACTTCAAGAACAATCATGAGGATCAACAACAATCTTCTCTATACGATCAAGGAAGTGCCTATTGTGATGATGATGTCAATGAGCAAGGGAAAGAGATTGAGAGGCTTCAAACAAATAATGGTTCTTCTTCACCTTCAAAATCCAATATTGTTGGAAATGTTGTTCCTTCTGATAGTTGCTTTCCCTTCCTGATGGGTGCTGATCAGGGTGGAAACTTGTGGGAGAACTATGGCTTAAAGCTCAATAAAGAAAATCAAAATCATTGAGTGAATTGAAGTATGGTTAATGACTCGTATAAGAAGTGTTGAAGTATAAATATAAGGTAAAATCTCACATCACATCAAAATATAAAAAAATTGAATATCATATTTGACAATTAGTATATGAGACGTGCTATATCATGTAAGCAAGAGCTAACTAAGGGTTTATTATATATATTTATGGGGCATTTATGAGAAAAATAATGGCTTCATGAATTTATATATTTTAGTGAGGGAGGCGAAGTGACAAAGTTCACTTGCGTGTTGGAACATGACACCAATTTCAGGTGAGTTTCTTTTTTCTTTTTATGCATGCAAATGGAATCGACATTGTATTACCTAGTATGTTGCAAATTCAATGATGTTTGCATCAGTTAATTGATCACTGTTTTTCTCCTTCCTTCCCGGTGCTTCTTTCTAGTGTTAAATAGTGCAGGTTTTTGGTGTTTGTAAACTGAAGGTGGGTAAATTGAGGTAGTAATTTCTTCCCTTTGTTTTTCTGTAAATATTTGTATGAACAAGAAGATTAATGTGCTCGTTTATGCATTAAACCAGGTCCTTTTTTCTCATTATGAAATAGCTTTTGATTTAAAATTAAAGAAGAATCGTGCCATTTGTTTACATTGTAGATAATCAATAGTTCAGATTAGGGTGCTAATAAATGGCCGTATATTCTTCCTCTTTTTTTCTTTCTTTCTTTTTAATTAGTTCACTTTGCAGATCAAATAACTCAACAATTTAATTTACCAAGTTATGTAAAATAGTTGCAAATTTTTAAGTTGTCATCAATTGTCTGATTAATAAAACCTCCCATATATTTATATAAATATGCTCGAAGTTGCTGACACCAAATCCTTAGAGTATGTTTGGATAGAGAATTTTAACTAAGAAAAATAATTTATCAGAGAATTTGAATTTCTGTAATCTAGAATTTATTGTTTGGATGTTTTTTTTGTGAAGAATTTAAAATTTTGAAATTTTAAAACAGAATTTTAAACAACTAAAAATCTGGAATTTGAATTTCTTTTTAAAAGGTGAGAAATTCAAATTCTCTTCTTACCGTCTTCTTCAAGAAACACCATCTGAGATTGTGGAACATCGTTCGGGCCTGAGAACGTAGAGGAACACGTATAATTAGCACATCAATCATATCTTTTCTTTTTTTCATTCATTTTTTTTTCACCCTTATAATTTTAACTTTTTTTATCCAACCACAAAATTTTGAAAATAAAAGAATTTCAATTGAAGTATTTGAAATTCTTAGAATTTTAAATTTTAAATTCCTCTATCCAAACACACTCTTAAGTAAATTCTTAATTCTAATTTTGAAAAAATAAACTAGGCTAGCTTAACGAGTTAAAATTGGTGCGAGAACCACGGGATTATGTCTACAGGTATTTCTATTTATTCTTTTTTACAAAATTACCAGTTCAAGAAATAAAACAACTATAAAAGACAAAATTTATTTTTCTTTCGAATATTTAATATATATATATATATATATATATATATTCAAAATTTAAATTTGAAATTACTAATTAAATTAAAATAATTCACACCCTGATTAATACAGTGGTCTATAAATCTTTTATCTACTAAAAGTGCTAGCAATCAAATTGATGTAATTACAAGGCTGCAGAAATAAACATACACATGCAGAATGTAACAAAAATAACGTTGCATTACCGAAGAGTTACCGTTTTGGTTTACTAGGAATAAAACCTAGCTAATCACGAGGTCTACCATGCATGTTGTTGCATCTTTACTACTAATTATTACTGGATCTGCACCCAAATGCAGGCTGCAATTTGAAGCTTTCCAGGATACAAATATCAATGGTAAATTATATGGATATATAATTAGCAAATTTGTAACTGAGATGTTACTTGTCTTAAGTACAACTGCAACTGAGATTTTTCACACACACATAAATTAACATCTATATATGTGTAGTAATAACATTAACAGCGATCGATCTCCCATCAGGAATATCGTGTAGTACAAGCTCTTGATGCGTGTGCAAATTAATGACCATACAGTTAGCAGGTTTGTGCACAAGGATCAATCAATATCATACAGCAACACGTAGCAGTATATACCCAAAAAAGCCATACATCGCAGCATAGTAATTCTCCAGCGATACACTCGACAGTTATATATTATTTTTTGTGGTCCTTCCTATCTATTTGACTGTGAAATAAATGACCCACAACAAAACACGGCGCAAAGTAATTATTTTGACCTTCGACCCACTTAATTTACTCTCTATCTTTTGTGGCCATGTACTCGTTTAGGGTTACTATCTCAATGATGAAAACATGATAAAAAATGATATAATGAAATGATTCACCGGTGAGTTGCTGCAACTTGCAAGTCATGAGTAAGCTTTCCTAGTTTCCTCTCTGAGGATCTCCATGTTAAGTACGAAATATTTTATACGATAGTAATGAGTGTAAACTCATCAAATTTACAAATTAAAACAATGTTATATTTTGCTAATTTTTTTCTCCAACCATAATTGATTGTTAGATAATTATATCAGTATTTATAATAAAAAAAATTATAATATTTTTCTTATATAAATTTTACTGTCAATTAAATATATCTTTTGGATATTTCCTTTTTTATATTATTATCATGTTATATGCATGAAGTATATATTATCTTGTCATAATTTATTTTTCTTAAAAAATTTAATTAATCATCTTTTATATTTATTTATATATATATATATATATATATATATATATAAAAGTAGAGATCTACTTATTTCAGAATAAAGTTATTTTTTATTCTCATTATTCATTTTTTTTAAGATCTAATAATTATTATTAAATCTCAAAGAAAATAAATGATAAAAATAAAAAATAATTATTAAGAATTATTGTTGGAATAAGTGAATTCTTCCTCATATATACATATACCTGGACTAATTTTGTCTGGTGTATCTTGGAATTTTAGGAAAAAAAGTCGTTAGTTATTTTTTTATGAGAATATAGTTAACTATTTATGCAGTAATTAACAGGCAATTACATATGCAAACATTATATGGGCATATATTATTTTCTTAATTTTTATAGACAATTAAAAGTGATAAGAAAGAGATAACACTCCTTATAATTCATCTAGCAAGACGTGGCTGACATGTTAGATTACACCAGCTAAAAAAAGGATGGCATGTTAGAGATTCGTAGAAATCCAACCCATTGTATAAATCTAAATCGCAAATAATCCAATCACAATTATTTAAGTTCAACGGGCTTCTAAGTGTCAGATGTCCTTAAATGTCTACCATGTGAATTTTCTTAAAAAGGGATTGAAACCCTGTGTCTGAAAAAGATGAAAATTTTCCTCTATGGGTAGGACTATTCGTGCCAACTCGTTTTGGCATTATGTAAGAATATTAGACAAGCTAAAAAGAAAGGAGATTTCAAGATAAATTTGCATAATACTTAATACAATCTTGTTCATGAAGGTCTTTAATTAGGTGTATATTATAAAATATTTAATATATTAGCTTAAAATGTTTTTAATATTCAATATAAGAGTGGCAGGACAAAGTGCCTTTTCTTGTATGATAAGGCTAAGGGTACGAGTGGCAGCAGAGCTCTACTACTGTCATTACCACACAAACATATACACATGCATTGCAATTGCATACAGATCTTACCCTTCTGGACAGCCAGTGTCCGTACCTGGGAAAGAGTAAAGAAGCTTCCTGCAAAAGTGAACCACCCCACAGGGTTAAGGGAGACATATTGGCAGCACTATCGTCACACCCCTTTCATGATTTCCCTCTCTCCAACTTCACCCCTTTCTTCCTTCCTTGTCTCAACGTTAATTACATGTATATGTAAGTAATTGGACAATCAAAGGAAGCCAAATAACATTTATAATGGAAAGATAGATAAAGTCAAGTCATTATTCTTGAGAAGAGATCGACTTACACATTAATTCTAAAAAAAATAAATGATAAAAATAAGAAATAATTTTTTTTAAAAAAATATTTTTTTGTAAACCTATATTCAGTTTGTAACTTTTACTCTAAATATTGTTTTGAGAAAAAAGATTAAATAGAGAGATTGAGAGAAAGCAGTAAGAAAATGAACATATGAAACATATTTATAAGTTGTTTGATGTACAAGAAAGATGAAAGAAAACAAAAAAACCCGTTATATATACATAGACAAGGTTGACCAGATACATTGTATAATTTTGGGCTTGGAGAATGTAATTCGCTCGATTAAGGCATAAAATTTTAATAATATTTTTTTATATGGACAAATGTAATTATTAATTTATTAGTTTTATTTATTATTTATCATAATACTATTCTTTTCTATCATCCTTTTCTTCTTATTAGTGTCTCTCGAAGTCTTCCTTTTATGTTTCAACCACCTTTATTAATTGATTTTTTGTTTTATTTTTCAATTAGTCCAACACCAATCGCATTCAATTATTTTATCATTTTTTTATAACCACACATTCACATCTTAATATTGTCATTTATTTTCATTCTAACCTTTTTATTATTATCCTTTTAAAATCTAATATTCACTATTATAAAACATAGAAAAACACATAACAATAGGATAAAATTTATCTTTGAGTATAGTGGAGTAGCAAAATAACCTTTATTTTCTAAAGTCCTTCGCAATACTTCTTTTGGCACAGACATAAGTTTTTCTCAAGTCAATAAAAATCATATATAGGCATATTTCTTTTCTCTGGCACCTTTCTATCAATCTCCATAAAAGATAAATGTTTTTCTTGTAAACTTTAAGACATAAAAACCAAATTAATTTTTTTTGCAATTTTTGTCTTTCCACTTAATCTATGCTTGATCACTGGGATATAAGATTGTCTTGAGGGTAAAAGTAAGAAGAAGGAAGAGATAGTTTATGAGTTTGAGTCATCCCGTTAATAAAAATTAACATATTAATAATTAATATTTGTTTATAAAAAAATCTATGATTGATCACCTTATTCTGGTAGTTTCAAAGTGTGGCTCATGAGTTTTATATTTTTGTAATTAACACAATTCTAAATATCTCCTTTGTTATTAAGTAAGAAACAAAGTTAAAAAAATTTAATTTAATTTGATAGAAATTGAAGATAGAACTTTTTTTAATTAAATTGTAATTTGTACAATTTTGAATATATCCTTTTTCCTTCGCTCATCTGACATTTTCTTATTAGAAAACATCAAATTTCATCAAAAATTAAAAAAAAATCTCAGTTTTTCTTCTTCAAACCTTACTCTCAATCTTATAACATCCTCGAGACTTTATTAAGTCTTCACTGAAAATATCATTTTTTAAAACAAGTAAATACATTATTAATATTAATGAAAACTAAACATGTTATTAGGTCAGTTAATTTAAGGGGGGAAACTTATTGTACCCGGAACCCAGAAGGGAAAAATTCTGGGTTCTGCAAGCAGCTTTAAGTATTTTTGGCCGTAGAAGGCAATGAATTTCCATCACAATTCACACCCAATAATGAAAACCTGCAATCAGGTTCGGAGTGGCAGGGGAGGGAAAGTGCGAGAGGGACTTATCGTCGTGATAGTATCTAGTGTCTAGGAAAAGGTGACCGATTATCATGGCGAAAACAACTACCCTTTGAGTTGCCAGTGAAAATATAGTCCCTACCAATTCGATCAATTTAGTTCAATGAAAAATGGAAATGTATTTGGGCCATGTTTTAAGAAAGAGGTAACTGAATAAGACCTTGTGGCCTTTGTCCCTATTGATGTAAGGGACTTGCTATTGGTTCCAACCCCTTTGTTGGTTCCAACCCATTATTACCGTTTGAAATTTCCAAATTTACCCTTTCTCCATATGTACAATGAAATTACAATTTTACTATGTTAGGAGGTGTAAAAAATATTATACCATGAAATTACAATTTCATTGTACAATGCATAACGAAATCACAATTTTATTATATTTTTTTCGCATCCCACTAGTGAAGTAGAATCATAATTTTGTTGTATATTTGGGTCTAGGGAAAAAGTGTACAACAAAAACATGATTCTGTTGTACAAGAGGAGAAGAGGGTTAAATACAACATGTACAACCAAAGTATAATTTTTTTGTGCAACAAAAATTGTAATTTCCATTGTGTTGCCAAAAATCTAAAAAAAAACGGAATCATGACTCTAGTGTGTTAACAAACATGAAAAAAAAAAAACCTTCAACAATGTTAATAACTTTATTTTTTACTAACATTTTAAACTCTATCTAAATACAAATTTTAATATTATTTTTTAAAATATATTTTTCAAATTTAGTTTCTTTAAAGTTCATTTTTAATATTTTTTTTAAGTATTTGAATGACAAGAGGTAAAATCCTATATCGTTGACACACCCACAAATAATGGTAATTTTGAAAAAGAGCTCAATTTTAAGAAATCTTAATGTATTTAATCTTGTGAAGTTTTCTCCAGAAATAAATAAATAAAAGCATTACAATGATCTTTGTATAATTAGAAATACAAAATATCCTCTTCTATAAAATGAAACACAAAATATAAACATATTATCTAAAAACAAATATAAATTCATTAATTTTCTAACATCTCAGAGATGTTTCTTTAGCCTTGTGCTTTTTACCTTGAAGATGATCGTTCAACCCTTTTTCAATTTAGTATTAATTTAACATAATGCATAACTCCATTTTTTCTTAGATTTCTTTGGCAAACTGAGTGACAAATTGTCATTGTCATCAACTATAAGAGGTATCACCGCTTTACGCTTTGTACCATAAAGTTCAGCATCTAGCTTAGCCTACAATGGGATTAATAAAATAATATATGCTTAGTGGCCAAAAGAACTTCAACATTCCTTATATATTAACACCATCTGCCTAAGACACACATATTATGATCACCCAACATGGTTTTATTGGCAAAAAAGTTGTAGTAATATAAGTATACTATAGAGAAAATGTATTGTTGAGTATTGGTCAACCAAACAAATAGGATGCAAGTATACTAACCAGTATACACACGTTTTTGTCCTTGTTACTCAATGCAATAGGTTGTTTGGTATCAACTTTGAGTGTAAATGGGAAATGTGACACAAAATATGTTATTACCCTAATTGCTTGGTCTTTGATTGGAAGACATAGGAACTTGTTCTCGAAATGAGATTTTCAACACAATTTCTCACGTGACTTCTTCCTTCAACTCTCATCTTCATGCCAATTTCATTTCATCGACAAATATCTTCCTCCAGACTTCTTCCTTCTCCAATTCTCATCGTATTTGCTCATTTTCTGACTCTCGTTGGAACTCTTCATTGACATTGATTGACACCGACATTGGGAAAATATATGATGCTGGAACATTACTAGAAAAACCTCTTGGCACAAACACATGCCATATAAACGAATTAATGTTAGAAAATCTATTTTTAAAAAAATAAGAAAGAAAACAACAAAACAAATGGGTATCTTGAAAGGAAGCAACGAAAATAAAGCGTTACTTCCTAATGAGTTTTTGGATAAGCGGGGGACAATGGAAAAAGGGTGTGGCGTTAGTGATGTTGTCATTTGGTTTTGATCTGTACGATATTTGAACTCCATGGAAAAATTTGAAATATTAAATGAAGAGAAATGCTCAAAGAAAAAGGAAAAAATAATGTCTATAGAAATGAAAGTGTTTGTGAGTGTGCGTAGTGTTGAATTTGAAAGTGTGATTAAACAAAGGTATAAGGGGTGGGTTTTTGTTTTTTGTGACTATATTATAGTCAAATCTTGATTTGGTATTTCTAGGTAGAAAAAAAAAGACTTTCTTCCAATTTTGAATGGGACTAGAGTAATGGGTTTGCATTGTGCATTTCTTCCTAAGTTGCAAGGATTTTGACTAGAAATTAATTTGTCGGACTTTTTAGACAAAGCTCATCAAGTAAATTTTTAACATAAAAAACTCTGAAAAAAAAAACAATAAATACAAATAAGTGTTTAAATGTGTCAAAGATTTGAAAAAATTATTATTTCAAGTTTTAAGAATTAATTATTTGTTGATTGCACACATTTAATTGGTAATGATGAGCCTGATTCTATACTGGGTGGACTTGATGTACATCTTCATCTTGTCCTTCTAGTAGGGGTAGTCTTCTGATAACTTTAAAATATGAACTATTTTTTATAATAAAAATATATTGAAAATATCTTTAAAAATATTTATTTAGTAGTTATTTTTGGCTTAAATGTTAGGAATTTATATTTTTTTATTTATGCCTTGCAGATATGAAAAGGAGAGATAAAAGCAAAAAAGATCCAAAAAATATCAAAAATATAAATAAGGAAGATTTTTGGCATCAGGCTCAAGTCCACTTCAACAACTATAAAAAGAGAGTCAAGCCCAAGTCCACTCAAGCAGCTATAAAAAGGGAGTCAAGCCAAAGTTAAAAGACACACTGAGAGTCTCAGAACACTCTAATACACACCTAAAGCCTGAGAACTATACCTTAGGGAATTCTTTCTTCTCTTTCATCATTTTCTATTCCCTTTTTCCATCCCTTCTCCTCCATCAGTTCTTATACCCCTTTTCTAGTGTAAGGCCCCTTATGGTTATGAGAGGCTAAACTCTTAGTTAGGACCTGACAGGCCTAAAAAGCCAAAAGATGTATTGTACACTTCCTATTTATCAATGCAAATAGGTATTTTCTTTCCTATTATCATTTCTTACTTTTAATTTCATGCATCATTCATCCTTGCATCATCTTTAGGAATTAGTCGCTCGACAGAGGATAATTTTTAATAGAAATAAAAGGAATGAGTATCTTAATAAAATCATTGCTAGATATAGAGTGATTATATTATGCCCATGCATGAAAACAAGCATCTAGAATTAGAACTTCATGCATTTTATCTATTGACTCTTTGTGAAGACATTTGAGAGATAGATAGGTAAAATAGGCTTGTCATCGTGAGACATCAGGGGTAAGTATTCTAATAGAGGTGGATATGATAAATTCACCTGATTGATAGAGAAAAATCACAAATAATACATCTTAGGTAAATAAGGCATGTTAGGTCCTAACATTCCCATCTCATTGAATTCCCTACTATTTCTTTCATTTTCTATTAATAGTTATTATTTTATACCCTGTTCTTTTAAATTTATCTTTTATACCTCAACTTATCTTTTCCTCTTATAAATTGGAAATTATCCAACACAAGTACAAAATAAAGTTCCTGTAGAAATCGACACTCGGACTTTCGAGTACTTTACTACTTGAGACAAACTGGTACACTTGTCAAACCGTTAACATCTTCTCCAACAAACCCTGGTGGCCTTGTGAGAGATGCTCCCTCAGTGATGAACTGACGTTGGTTATCTTTCATCTAGATCTTTTCCTTTACACACGGTTATGTGTTCAACCTTTAGAGGCTGAGCTCTAATACTAAACTATAGAAGAAAATAACACAAGAAGGGGGGTTGAATTGTGTTTTTAGAAATTTAGAACTTTTCTTAAGACTAAAAAACACGTTTATCGTCTGATGAATATAAATCTCTAAAACACTTAGAGAGGTTTTGATACAAATTATATCAAACGATGAGAAAAACAGTTTTATTTGAAAAACAAAAGAAAATATAAGATCTAAAAACAAATTCAAAACCCTTTGTCAGTTAAACAACAAAAAAACACAAAAGGAATTTATATTGGTTTGTCTCAACCTCGAGACTACGTTTAATTCTCAACAACCGCCAAGTTTTCACTAACTTATCAAAGCTACAAGTATTGTTCACGATCATTTATGGTTCTTACACTTGCAAGATTTACCCCATACTTAACTTAAACCCTAATATTATTTGTCCTACCTTCAACTTGTTTAAGGGAATTAAGCATCCCAGTGATAGCAAGACTTGTTTTAAGGTGGGGGAAATTGAGCAAAAAGCTAACCTCGTTGGGGGGCACCTGAATTCTGTGTTCCTAGAAAAAAAATGAAGTCAAGCCAGTTGTGAATCCTACAAACTCTTCTAGTGTCTTTCTAGGGCCAAAACAGGTCAAGACCCGAGCCACTCCAGACATTCTACCAGCTCTTCCACCAACGGTCCCTCCGCCAGATGTCTCTCCTCCACCTGTCGGCCAGACCTTTATGCCTTTTTCTTAGCCGGAGCAATTCCTCTTTATGTTGCATAGCCTCTACCACAACCAGTACCTACTGATGCAAAGCCTTCACCATCTCTCCCTCCAGCAGTTAGTAATGACACTAGAGGTATTCCTAGCCCAGGTTGCTTGGCCAGGAGTCCAACCTCCTTCTCTTAGGGGGGTGACACCTCTGGTGTTGCTGATGATGATGCCGCAGATGTTGAAGCTAATGATGATTATGTTATGGACATCAGTAATGCTCATAGAGCTTAGAATCCAAGGCCCACACAGAATTGAGGCCCAATTTTTTACCATGATTTTTTTTTCTCTTTTCTTTATTTTTCTTGTCTTTAGTTTCCTTTTCTTTATTTTAATTTCAGTAGTTTAATTTCAATCATTGAATAAAAATAATTTGCATGATAGGGACAGAGGAAATTAGTAATGGGTTATGACTTGTTCTGAATAATTGATGCATGAGATACTGTGTATTGACGAGATAATTGTGAAAGTTCTGATTCGTGTGAGCAAGCATTATTGTGAGTGATGAAGTATGAATCGAAAGCACAAGAGTCAAGAGGTTAGCAAGTCCAAATAGAAATCATGGTATGGTAAGCCAAACACTTCATAAAAGTCTGGTGAGATGTGTGACCTTAAAATTGTGAGAGCACGATTGTTCTTAATTTCTTGATTTTGCAACATTCTCAGATTGTTTGAGTACATACATAGGGTGGAAATGATCAAGGCCTTGTTTGATTTTCTTAGCCACTTAGCCAAATAGCCAACCTGTTATTTGAATGAATCCCTTGCACCCTGTTGAGCCTAATGCAGTAAATTGTTTTTGAAACCTGAGCCTAATGAAATTAATGACCACCTTATCTTAGGTTGTAGGAGAGCACGGGTCATGGCAAATTTACCCTTAATTTGGGGGAGTTGGAATTTTGGTTGGGTGAAAAATTTTGTTTCAAGAACATCACAAACAACACACATGCAAAGATAAAATATGATGAGTTGCTATAGTACCAAATGAATTTCAATTTCTAAAAAAAATAGAAAAAAAAATTGAAAAAAAAATTGTGTTTCAAATAAAGAGCTGATAGCAACTAAGTGCTAAATAAATTTTGTGTGTTGTTAGGAATAAAAGACAGGAAAGTTGGGGGCTGCGAAATATAAGTCATGAGTTATTAGGTAAGTGCTCTCTTAGAACCTAATTTTGAATCCAAAGAAAAACCATGAGTTCCTTATTAGCCCGACCACGTTACAAGCCTAAAAAGTCCCTAGTGATTCACAATATGTGTGTATGATTACATTAACTAGGATGAAGTGCAAAGTTGGGAATATTATTTTTAGTTGTTAGATTGAAAACACTTTTAGCCGAGACACTTGTGCGCTAAGGGAAACACTAACCTTGTGAGGAATGAAGTGTGGTAAGTTTGTCTTGATGAAGTTTCTACTTGCTAATTTTTTTCATCCCCATGTGTATTCCTTCATGCTTGCATCACAAGATCAAGCCAAATGCAAGCTCAAGACCAATCAGTGAAAGGTTTGAAAAGGTTTCACAGTTATCTCATGTGTTGATACTTTCAGACTTGTCTTTTGCTTAAGGACAAGCAAATGTTTTAATTTAGGCTAAACCCCCTTCTGTTGAAGCCTAGTAGCCAAAGCCCTTGTAATGTAATTACTCTTTTTATCTATTAATGCAATTTCAATTTCTATTGTTCTTTTCTGCTTTTCATTGTTATTGTGTGGTTTGGTCATCCATGCATCTATTTTTAGGGATTATACATTGGAAAATGATAATGTCTAAAGAACTGGAAAAATGCATCTCAACATTGCATTACTAGGGATAGAGTGACTTTGTTGTGTGTGCCTTTGCATACATTTTTATACTTAATGTTATTTATGATTAAATCTTTGCAAAGGAATTTGGGAGAGAGAATACATAAATTAGGCTCTTCATCATGAGGGATCAGGGTTGAGCATATTAGTAGATGTGGGTGGAAATTGGGAAAATATTTAATAGAGAAAAACATTAATATTGCATCAAGGGTTGTTAGGCATGCTAGGCCCCAACATAATTGCATTCTGATATCATCTTCTAAATCATCTTTGTTTTCTTCTTGTTTATTTTATTATTCTTGCCTTTTTAAATTTAATTTCTTTCCTTCTCCTTATTTCTATTCTACTCCCTCTTCTCTTGCTTACAAATTGGGTATTTACCAACGCAAGTACAAACAAAGTCCCTGTGGTCTTTCATTTTAATCTTTACTACTTGTGATAAAATTGGTACACTTGCTAATCTGTTAACAACTACGTTCAATTCTTGACAACAACCAAGTTTTCACTAACTTATCAAAGTTACAAGTATTGTTCACTGTCATTTATGGTCTTACACTTGCAAGATTTACCCCAAACTTAACTTAAACTCTAATATTCTTTGTCCTACCAAGCAGCCATTGTTGGCTCTAGACAAATCAATAGGATTTGTTGTACTGACTAAACTATGATCGTCTAATAGACAAATATATCACTTAACATTTTTAGTATTTTCTCTCAAGATATACAGGATGTTTTGAGAGCTTTGTATCTTTACAAGAATTTACAAAAAGCTTTACAAGAAAGAATGAAAGAATAAGTTGCGTAGATAGTTCGTTGTCTTAAACTTTCTTCAAAGCTTCTTCTATATATATTCATCTTCAAGTATTTCTTGTTTTACAATGGTTGGATTTTTCACTTTGATCTTCGTTTGAAGTGTTGAGTTCGTTGAAGCATTTAGTGGTTGCATAAATGCATGTCCCTTCTTCATGCAAAGTCCATGCTAATAGAATAGTGTGTCTTGTACTTCTGCAAGAAAATAACTTCTTTTATCATAGCAAGTCTATAACAACATAGTACGCCTTTTCTTGAGGATTGATGTCTTCCAGACTATGAATTTCATTTATTCTTCACAGGACTTTTACAGATCCTAGGATAATGTTTTTTTGCATAAAAGAATATCAGACACGAAGTATTAATAAAGGTCTTAAATGCTACATCAAATCATCTTATGAGTGCATCGTCTGAAATCTTCATACGCACAAATATAGATCATGATTTGATAACATGCTAGACACAACTTTTATCATTTGTATTTATTCTCATCTAATCAAAATAATTAAGAGTCATGATTCATTTTTAGGATATAAATATTTTTTGACTTAACAATATTTAATGCATAATATTAAGTATAAATCTTAACAAATATATGACATCAAAAAAGGAATTTAAAATCTTACAGTACTAAATGAGGGCATGCTTTTTCCTTATGTTTTATATCAATAATATCATAAAAAATTTAGTATATTTTATAAACCTTTTTTATTTTTTGTTAAAAAAACATTTATTGAAAAAATTAATTTTATTCTGTGACTATCTCCTTTTATATATATATATATATAGAGAGTATCATATGAGAATGATCATCTTATATAAGAATGAGAATGATCAATTTCAACCGTTAGATTAAAATGAAATGTCAAGATTAAAATGAAATGTCAAGATTAAAATATTTTAAATTCAAATTAATGTTTTATTTAATCGTAAATCTCTAAAACATTTACCAAATAAGAAATCAAGTATGTTTAATTTAAGTCATCTTAAAATATCTCAAACCTATCACCATCTTCCATGACCACCACTGCTATGACTGTCTTTGTCACAACTATCATGACTACAACCACAATCATCGTCAACCGTCACCACCATCATGACTATTATCATTGTTACTTCCACCACCACCAGCATGTTCATCATCATTACCATCATGATTTTTGTTGTTGTTGTTGCCACCACCATGATGGTAATTACGGCGGTGGTGGTTGTAGTAACGATCTTGACATAAATTTTTGATAATGAATATAAATTAAATTATTAAGATATTTAATTTTTTATTTAATAAATCTTTTAGAGATTTTACGGTTAAATAAAATCTTAATTTGAATTTAAAATATTTTAATTTTGATCTCTTATTTTGATCTAACAGTTAAGATTGATTATTCTTATTCTCACATAAAATGATTAATCTTATATGATGTATGACAACATAACCACTAGAAAAAAAAAGTTTTCTATAATACCTAAACAACATTGATTTATAGAAAATCACATTGTGGAAATAAATGTGATGATATTTTTGTAAATAAGAGTCAACTCTCTACATTAACTTTTCAACATTGTTTTATGAAAACTGTCGTTAATAGGGGTATAATTAGGTTTTCACCTTTCCACCCTCGCTCTCACCATCGCGCTCAATATCTTTTCAGCCTCGCGCTCTTTCCTCCCGGTGCTATCACCACAGTTTTCCCTAACCATCGCCATTGTTGCTCTCCCTCTCACAAACCTCTGTCTTCTTCCCCTTCTCCTTCACCTCTCTTCTTTTTCCTTCTTCGTGTCGCCGCCACCATGTTGCACCACCGCCTCCCTCCTCTTCATTCTTTATCTTTGTAGTGATGGTGAACAATATAATGCTTCTTACCTCCTTTTATATTTCACCTCAACATATTTGAAGAAAAAATTGATTTTTAGTGAACCCTAACTCGCAGGTTCCGTCGTTGTGGCACTGGTCACCACAACAAGGTGCTCGATCTTCTTTCCTCTTGGTAGGTGAGTCATTTTTTTCCTGTTGGTACTCCATTTTTTCTTCTTTCCCTAATTTGAAATCTAATTTCGGAAGTAGATTCATTGCTGGCAGTTTGGCCACGAAGAACTTACAAGACATGGAAAAATCTTGGTCCATCATCGATAATTAAGAGTAAGTGCATATATTCTTTGAATGTGTTGGTTTTGTCGATTTTTAATTTTATAAGTTTTTGAGATGGTTAAATTGAGTGTGTAGTGTGCATATACTCTTGCATATTTTTCATTGAGAGATTATTGGATTTGTTCTCTTTTATCAAAGAGATAAAAAGAACAAAACAATGTGAGGAGAGTGGCAATAATTTATGTGAGATATTGAGTATGTAAGAAAATTTGTTCCGAGTGAAGAATCATTGTGAAAAGATAGAGAATTGTGTGTGTTGATATAAGGAGAATAAGTGAGTATTGTGTACGCCTTCCAATTCTCACTCACTAGCTCCCTTCTAATAAGGTCTGAGCACACTATAATTTCTTGAGATAGTTGATTTCACAAGGTTGGTGGATAATATTAAGTTTTGGACGTGGTCATGATTAAAGGGCTCAAACAATGGCCTCTCCTTAATTTTCATATGTGCAGTGGTCACTTAATCCTAATATGTGTCTCACATCTCTTTTATAACCGTGGAAGGGATATACAAAATTTTATAAAGCTGCAGTGACATATTTTAATCTTATTGTTGGGATTCATATAGGAAGGTTATACACAGGGTAGTATTCTACTACTTTTTATATTTTAATGATAATGATAATTAGTTGTTAAAAAAAACTATAATTTCTTGAGTTCCCAAGTCTCACATTGCTAGAATTAATTCTCAACATGTGAATTGACGCACAAGTAGTAGCACTACACTACTCAAACCACAAATCACAAACTTGCATCACCAACATCCATAATGGTGAGAAAATCCTCCAAAAAGATCCCAGTTGAGATTCACAATGGTTTCAAACACGGTTCTTATTTCCAAAAACTATGATCATGTAAAGCAAATAGTCTCAACACAAATTGATGTAAATAAAACCCTGCAATAGTTGCTACAGAGTCACTAGTAGGGAAAAAACCAACGATTATGAGTTAGAGTATTCCAGAGCATATTGTATGGCTATGCAATATGGGTCGAAAACCTTCATTGCTAAGTTGTCTAGCAGCCCATTAAAAGGTCTGTGCATGTAACATGGCTTAGTAAAATTTTCGGTAGTACTAACATGACTAGTAAAAGTTTTCTGTTAATATGGTAGTAAGGCCATGTGGGTTTAATATTAAGTTAATTTGTTGGAATTGTTGAATGTTGATAGTTACATTTTATTGGTCTGAATGGTGACAGGTGTTTGAGACTTGGGTATCTGGTCATGCACACATGGGTTCAGGTTTCAACTCCTCAACATCGCACCTCCCAACACCTCCGTTCTAGCAAGCCGAAGAGGTAAGAACCCATAACCCTCGAATTGTTGTATTTTATTAGTTTTATTACAGAGCTTATTAATTTTATTAATATGAACTCTTTTTTTAATTAAAAACCTAATTATGTGTGTCTGTTGAAAATTAGTCAGATTCATGGAAACATAATAGTCTTGATTGAATCATATAATAATTTCTCATAACAGGGTGAAGGAACTGAAAACAAACACAAGAGAAAGTTATGGTATAGGTGTCAAGGGCGTAGTAGAAATTATTTCATTAGTCATTATTGAACATCATTAAATTGGGGATGAAATCTGAGAACTAAAATGAACTGAATACAAATTAGTAACAAAGTATAACACTTCATAGGATAAGAGCATTTGAGATTGAACGCCTTTACAAGGTATTTGTATATTGCTTGCTAAGATTGTTACTATATGCTCTGCATTAGCAAAATGAATTAGTTATTTGAACCATTGATTAATATTATAGATGTGTGTTAAGTATTAATTTGTAGGTTATGTATTGTGAGTAAATGGAACCCTGGATCATTTTTAGGGTTAGGATAGTAGTGATGATGATTCTTCAATTAGAGCAGGAGTGCTTGGATGTGTACAAGAGAAAGGTTGAGTAGGCTGCCAAGTTAAGAGCACAATTACTTCAAGCTCTGATTCTAAGCTTGAGCTGCTTTCTACTCTTCTATAGCACTTGGAAAAAAGAGCTTTGCTGGAATTGTTAGTAACTACTTGACTATGCCTAATATTAGCAATACGCTACACATTATAGATTTTACGCATTTAGAACCTTTTTTCTCCGTAATTTTTATTTATGCAACTGTGACCACAGCCGGACTACAAAAACTCAAAACAATAATGTTTTGAATTGTTAAGGAGTCGCCATTATATTGCAATCTTTGTTATTATAAAATCCTCCTATAATATGTTTCGATTGATGTTTTCTTTTATTATTATTTTTTTATTTTTATTCTTATGTACACTAATAATTTTATAATCAGATAGTAGTTATGCATTCAAACTTACATATAACAAAACAGGTTTGCATGGATTGGTCTCAGGCAAAGATGAATTGGGCAAAGCCCATAGCAAAGTTATAGAACGTACAAGAAAGAAAAACAAGGAACAATCTAAAACATGTGCGGCAATAGTGAGTATCCGCTTCGGTCACAAATGCCATCACCGATGAGCATGCAAAAGGGATTAGCGTGATTGTGAAGGGAGAAAGGAGCCATGTGACGGCAACACCACCGTGGTGGCGTGACACAGAGCGTGAATAGGGGAAAGGAGATCATTTAGAACCGTGGTGGTGTGGGAACTCTGATTTGGAGATCGTTTTGGTCGTGAAAGAGTGAAAAAGAAGACAATAAGGTGAGGAGGAAATAAGCCGCAGGAAATCGCTTCAACATCTGAGTGCGACGCCAGTGTCTGTGCCGGTAGTGAGATGCTTCTATTTTTATGTTCCTTCCTTCCCTTACTCTATTATTTTTTGTTTCTGGTAGGGAGTGATACGTGCATTTAGTAAGTCAAATTTATTACAATTGATTTGCATCTAAACCCTCTGTTACTTCTCTATTTTTTTAACTTCTGTTGAGGTAACATTGCTTATGGGTTTGAGGTTAGGTATTTTGAGTAAATGTTGATGATCTACACTAATGTGGAAGCCAATTCATTCCCTCTATCTATTGTTCCAGTCTTGCAGTATTTGTACAAATGGTGCACACAACATGATTATACGACAAGAAATAATTTGTTACAGTGGCGGCAACTTCCAATGCAACCACTGGCTGAGAAACCAAGCAAAGCATGCTCAACTGAAGGAACAGGTAGGAAAGCCTACAGAATAGAGTAGAACCGTCTAGATTGCACCTTCTATGTGTTTTACTTTTTCTTATTAGTTTATTATTATTTTTATTCACAATTTTAGTATTACTATTTCATGTTTTTCATGTATAAGTGTTACTTGAACTTATTGAATGGAAAATGATACATAATTTAATTTAGGTGGTGCTACAAAGGCTTAAAATTCTATTTTACATTTTATTCATTCACACGATATTTTATACTCTATAAGATCAATGCAAAAATATTAATGAGTCAGTCCAATTGATTTTTCACTAATTGACTTTGAAGAGAAATGAACAGAGAGTGTGTTTGGATGAAAAAATTTAAAATTTTGAGAAATTTTAAATTCTAAGAATTTCAAATACTTCAATTAAAATTCTTTTATTTTCAAAATTTTGTGTTTGGATAAAAAAAAGTTAAAATTATGAGGATGAAAAAAAAAGAAAAAATATGATTGGTATGTTAGTTATACGTGTTCCTCTATGCTCACACCGATATTTTAGGAGCTCAGACGGTGTTTCTTGGAGAAGACTGTAAGAAGATAATTTCAATTTCTCACCTTTTAGAAGGAAATTGAAATTACAGATTTTTAGTTGTTTAAAATTCTGTTTTAAAATTCCAAAATTTTAAATTCTTCATAAAAAGCATCCAAACAATAAATTCTAAATTACAGAAATTCAAATTTTCAGATAAATTACTTTCCTCAGTTAAAATTCTCTATCCAAACGCACTCAGAAAGTAATTTAAACAGAAAACACATTTTGACAACGGGAACAAAATTAGATTTGAAATTTGAATAAGATTGATTCAGCAAGATAGATAAGAAGATATGCCTGACTATCCACCATCTCAACAAAAGTTGAGTGCAATACAATCCGGGCATGCGATCTTGCAACAATCAAATGCTCAACTACACATAAAATCACAAATACATGATCATGCAAGATAAAAGAAAAAAATGGTTAGATATGAAGCAAATTGGAGGAAGGATTAACAAAATAGTAAAAGAAAACAAATAATGAAAAAGGTTGTTTAAGTTGACACTAGCAATATCACTTTAATTAAAGAGAAAAAATGTGGACAAAATTGGATGTTCACATATGTGAACTGTATAAGCTCTCAAATGTTAGGAATCTTGATATATTGTGGGTTTTGCCTTGCTAATCATGTGTATGTTTTCAAGAAATCACCATAAACTCCAGGCACACTAGAGTGATAAATAAGGCACATTGGACTAGTTAACTAGTGTGATATCATTTTGTCTCTATTTTTTTAATTAATTTTAAGTCACAAGACTAAAAAATCATACAGATAAAAGGAGTGAAATGAGAAAATATTGACTATGATTATGTCGGGGGATTGGATGATGGAAATATAGGAATGAGAAGAGTTGCGGAGGAAGATATTTGGGAAAGTGTGACAAGAGACTATTGGGAGAGCACTAGTGAGCTTTGTGAACATTTCATTTGAGTTGGTCAATAAAGTATTTTTTACTATGACTTTGTCATGTCCCTGATTACTTTCAATCTTCTTATTGGTTATCCACATGGTCATTTTTATTATTTTTATTAGTACATTACTAAGTGTACTAATAAAAACGAGCATATATTTTTTTTAAAAATAATTAAATCTATGTCGGTTTTTAAAAATTGTCATAAAAAATTTATTTTCTAACATCGATTTTCTTTAAAATTATCAAGGAGAACTTTTTATGATGATTTTATGAAAAATCAATGTTGAAAGCGATTTTTTCATAAAGAAAATTATCACAAACATAGACATAAATAAGATTTTTTTTTGTAAAAACACAATGAATTCCACATCGATTTTTAAAAATCATCTTAAAAATGTATGTTTGATTTAAAAATTATCATGAAAAGTGATGATCTTTCTATGATTTTAGATTTCATGATGATTAAAAACTATCATGAAAGATCATATAAATAACCGTCAATCCCTTATTTGTAGTAGCCAATCTATTTTAGTTTGTCTTGGTCGAACAACTTCTAAGTTATTTAGTTGAAAAAAATAATAAAATTCATAAATTTAACTTGTTTAAGAGATTATTTATGCTATTTTTTTAAAAAAAAACAATATCACAACAATTCAATAGTAACCTTAGAATAAACTCTTAATTTGGCTTATTTTCTTAAAAACACATGTTGAGATCTTAATATATAAATTATATTAAGTTACATTTAATTTTAACAGTATTTAAATATTTTCAATCAAAAATAAAAATTTATAAAAATGTCTATAAATAATACTAATAAGTATCCTAGAATTCAAAATGGATATTGTAGTCTAATAGATGAAAATTTATTTATGAAATTAAATTTTTATCGTCCTAAATAAAATGTTTTCTTACTTAAATTAACTTGCACTAAATAATTTACTTGCAAAAAGTAATTTGATATAAAATAAGATAGAAAGAAAAATTGAATAAAATAATAATTATAAGAAAAAGGAATTAAAAAAATAAAATTGAATAATATACAATTGTTCTCTGAACTTTCATTTTGTCTCAATAATCTTGGAATGCTTTCTTCAATAGAGATTGCATGTAATTTTTTTATAAGAGATAATCTTAATTAAATTGGGTATATAGTATCATTATTATATGAAGAAAAACTCTCCATCCAGGTTTTTTTTATTAGAAAGAGAAGTATACAAAAATCTAAATTTTATTTTATTTTTACAAATATATCATTGACTTTCACATGTCTCAATTCATTCTTAAATTCCTATTAATGATAGATGAGAAATTCTACTAAAACAACAGTGTAGGTTTAAGATTAATTAGGATTACATAAAGGTTTAAAATCTCACGACATATTTTCAAACATATGACTGAAATGTATGAAAATAATATAAAATTATATCAACTGAGTCTCACATCTTATTTAATAAAAGCACTCATAATTATTTTATAATTTTTAATAAATTTTAACTAATAAAAAATAATGTAATAGAAGAAATATATTAGAAAATATGTTATAACTAGCACTGATCTTTGTAAAAAATGCAACCTAGGATAATTAATAGTACATTTTTCTCTAAAAAAAATAGAGTGAATGGAGGAGGAATGACCATAAATAAACACTTCTATATATCTGCATAAAAAAACACTTTTATATATATATATATATATATATATATATATATATATATATATATATATATAATAATGAGTTGTGAGTAATTGATAATATAAAATAATTAGATATGATACAGGATCATTAAATTCTATAAAAAAAATCATCAACACGTAATATATATTTTTTATTTTTTCCTATCATAATATATTCTCCGTTATACCTATAGTTTTTTTCCCTCTTCTATCTTTTCCTCTCTAACACTTTGTTTGCAACAAATGATTTGAAAGAATTAAAAATAGTGGGGGAAGAAAGCACCACCTTTTGCTTTCTTTTCACAGTTTGGAACATCAGATAAAGAAAGAATGATTGTACAATATATATATATATATATATATATATTCTTTTCTTTCTCTTTTTACATGGTTGAAAAAAAATATTTATTAACTTACATAATTATTTTTTTCCCCACTTTTTCTCTTAAAGCAAATTTTCTTAAGTGTTAACGGTTGAGTAGAGTTTAGTGTACACCAAATTAAACTCTTAACACAGAGAATTGGAGAAATAGTAGGATGAGAAAGATAATTCAGGCTAGTTGTATGCTTTTCTCTAAATAAAATGATTTTCAATTAAACTCTTCTTAAGAAATTAAAAATAATCAGAAAGACGCAAAGAAAGAGAAGAAGAGCAGAGAAACAGTGCACTCATAAGTACCTTTCACTTGTTTTTTATTACAAAAAGGAAGAAGAAAGTAAGCAGTGTAATAATTGAAAAACAAAAAAAAAAAATTATACAAATAACATAGTCAAAGAGTAAAAGCCGATCAGGCCAATGCAGCTAAAGGCATTATTATTCTCACTTTACCTCCTACGACCCAGAATCTCAAACCAAAAACAAACTCATAGAAACCTACAAAACAGCACCATCAACATCCTTAACAATGCAAACAAAAACAATTTGAGCCTCTCTGGAAACAATGCTAGAAGTGTTCTGGAGAATTTCTTTCCTTTTCAGTAGAAATTTTTTGAAAAACACTCTTGAATATCCAAAACAGGCCCAAAGAAACAAACAATTCCATTCCAAAAGAACCAATCTCACACCTCTCTCTTAGTACTTATAATCCTTAACATGAAGAGACTCAGAAGCCCCTTCCCCAAGCGTGGCATCCCCCTTGTAAGTTCCAAGAGTAGCCTCAGAATTCGCCTTGCACCTCACCAGCAACGCGCTTTGCGCCTTGGGGATGTTCTCGTCCTTTCCACCCCACGCCTTGAGCGTGCTCTGCTGCAGCGCCCTCCCATAAGAGAAAGTCAACGACCAGGGCTTCTTCCCCTTCAGCTGATTCATCGCGTTCAAATTCACTGTCGCCTCCTCCTCGCTCTGTCCTCCGGAGAGAAACACAATCGCCGGAACCGCAGGAGGCACGGTCCTCTGCAGCGCCCTCACCGTATGCTCCGCTATGACCTCAGCCTTCACACGTGCGCTTTCGGATC
This sequence comes from Glycine max, assembly GCF_000004515.6. Lineage (NCBI taxonomy): Eukaryota > Viridiplantae > Streptophyta > Magnoliopsida > Fabales > Fabaceae > Glycine > Glycine max. Next base: position 6,432,917 of record NC_038246.2, on the reverse strand, counting down.
CAGGAGTCACCATGTTGGGCTTTAACAGCGTGCCCTCCAGGAGCACGTGGTGGTCGTTTAGGGCTTTATAGCATGCGGCCAGCACGCGCTCCGTTACGTCGGCGCATTTCGCGATGTCGTGGGGCCCATCGGAGAGGATCTCGGGCTCCACGATGGGGACGAGGCCGTTTTCTTGGCAGATGGCGGCGTAGCGAGCAAGACCATTGGCGTTTTCATGGATACAGAGCGGAGAGGGCTCGTTTGGACCTATCTTTAACACTGCGCGCCACTTGGCGAACCTTGCTCCGGCTTCGTAGTACTTCTTGCAGCGCTGAGCAAGGTCGTCCAGGCCCTGCGTGGTGGTTTCGCCGTTTGTTCCGGCGAGCTCCACGGTTCCCTTGTCCACCTTGATGCCCGGGAGAACTCCTCCTTTCTTTAGTATGTCCACGAAGGGTACTCCTATAACCAATAAAAACAAAATTTTATATTCAAACTAAAAATATAGACACAATTTCAAATTGGATTATAATTACAGATTTCTAATATAAAGAATCAACTATGACCAAACTGCAAAATAGAAAATTAAAATTGTATTTAAGCTTAAAATAATTGTGGACTTCTTAGTTGTAAAACCAATTACCTATTTTATATAAAAAGTAATTTTTGTTGTTGTAAACAATTAAAAACATGTAAGAATGAATTTATACTTTTTTTAAAATCTCTAAAATTCCTAAAAAGCACTTTTTTGAATCTAACAAATTGAACCTTAACAGTGAATTTTGAATGAGCACCTGCAGCGGATTTTTGGTAGAGGGTTTCCTCAAACAAGATGACACCACTGAGGCGCTCAAGACAACCAGGGGCAGTGAATAGGAGCTCACGAAGAATGCGCCTGTTTGTTTCAACATTCTCCACGTTGATGCTCGCCAAACGCTTCCCAATTGTCCCTGTTGACTCGTCAGCCGCAAGGATACCCTTTCCTGGGGTGCCAATGTAACTAGCATTGGCAATCAACTCATCTGCAATTTTACAAAATACATTCATTATCCACGACAACAAGAAAATTTATTATTTGATTTCATTGGCTTCACTGAATGAATATAAATCTAATCAATTTTTCTATATGACTTCTTCGATGGATACATCCTTTTCTATATCTTTGATTTAAAAATTAATTTTGCTGGTAACACGTAATTGTTAGGGGAAAAAATATTACACATAATAAGAATGGATACAATCTATATCTTATTAAAAGTCCTTTTTTGCTGAACTAACTAAATTTTCAGATTTTACATGCAAAATTATTGATTTGAAAATATATTCTTTTAACTTGCATATTGATGCATCTTTTGAAGAGGTTTGTGCCACGTGGCTACCTAGCAACACAGATCTGACTTCTGAGTCATGTTAATTACATGTTGCCGGTTAGTCCAACCAAGAACAGATTAGTACATAGAAAGGTGGTGATCTTGTTCGTTCATGCTTACATAGATAAAACCAACCAAAGGGTATAACGTCCATTTAATATCATCAAACGAAAAAAGAGAAGAAGCTAGTATTAAAGGAGATATATCCATAAAATGTTTAATTAATTATTCATTTTCTCTAGTTTCATCATTTGTATTTTTTTATCTTTATAATTTTAAAGTAATTTTTTTAATTTTATAGTTTACATTTTAATTTTCTTTTAATTCCTGTCATTTAAAAGTAATTTTTTTAATCCTTATAATTTATATTTTAATTTTTTTTTTTGTCTTTATAGTTTGAAAGTGGTCTTTTTATTCTCTATATTTTATATTTTAATTTCTTTTTAGTCCTTATCATTAAAATATGAATAATATTATCAATTACAATTAACTACAAAAAAATTAATAAATAATTTTAATTAATTTATCGCAAGAAATAGTTAATAATTTATAATTAATTTGTAGTTAATTATTTTTGTAAGTAAGATTAAAAAGTAATTAAAATATAAATTATAGAGACTAAAAAGATCATTTTCAAACTATAGGGACCAAAAGAGAATTAAAATGTAAACTATAAAGATTAAAAAGATAACTTTTAAACTATATGGACTAAAAGATAAAATGTAAACTATAGGACTAAAAAAAACTACCTTCAAACTATAGGAATTAAAAGATTGAAAGTATAAAATCCAAATGAATAATTTAACCTCCATAAAAGAAATATATTTAATCGACATGTTTTTCATATGAACAAAACTTACAATCAATTCTCCAATCAAAACATTATTATGAACAGAATTTCAAACTTTCCATTAAAAAATTGTTAAAACAAAGATCTGGATCATATCTATAACATTTTTCTCCTTCTATGCGGGATCATCAAAGTAAAATTCTTAAATTAATTGTTTTTTTTTTTACGTAGAAGCCGCATAAACAAGTAATCCACCACAACCGAACAACAAAATACGAGCAGAAATAAAAACGTTTCCTAGGAACTGAAATTAAATACGATTCAAAAACCATGAACGCATATCTTATAAGGAGTAACAGGACAACAATATAGCATCTAATGAAGAAAAATCATATAGAAAAGAAAACACACAACATAGTGAATACTATTAACCTTGGAATTTGCTCTTGAAGGAAGACATGGTGGCCTTTAGGGGCTTGTGAGATCACACAAGAAAAAGAAGGCTTTGTTAATTTGGTGTGTGTTGTTTCGGAAGCAGAGAAGACAAGTGCGAAATGAGATGTATGAAGATTTATAAAGCACTTGTTTGAAGATTTATAAATAAACAAATGGAAAAGTCAAAATCAATGGGCAAATATGAACCATAGAAGTGGAAGAAATTAAAAAGGCTTAATTGAAAAAAGAGGGGCAAAACAATCGCTACAAACTGGGGGCTTTGGTTTTGATGTTTGAAGTTTTATTTAAGTTGAACATTGTAAAGTCCGTAAAATAAGTTGGACCTTTGCATTGCATCTTCCTTCAATTCATGCTCCACCCGTGGGGTTCCCAATCTTCATCACGTTCTCAATTGCACTTTTTTTTTTTATCTTTCTTTTTCCTTTATTACCTAATAAAGGAATAAAATTTGTACTCCTATATTATTCCTGAAATTAAATCATTGGTTAATAGTTGAAGGAATCATAAAAAGGATTAAAAGGGATATAAGGTGATGAGTTTTAGCGTGAAACTCCATCACTCATCAAGCCTTAAAAAGAATAAAAAGCGAAACGCGAATAATACACTGTCTAGGACAATTACTGTTAATATATTTTTATATTAATTAAACTTTATTAAAAAAATAAAATTGTGTTTTTTTAAAAGAAAATTATATTGTTCATTTGTTCTCACACATGGGACATAAGAGGATTGGAATGTCATTACACTACTTCTGATTTTTCGGATTCCCGTGCGAACCTTCCGTTACTTAAGACCTATATACAGTAGGGCAGTTGTTGATTAGTGTTTACTTTCATAAAAAAAATATAAAGGAATTAGAAAAAAAAAATGAATATAAAAAACCAGAAAGAAAATTAGTATTCATAAATATTATTAGGAAAAATAAAAATTTAAGTACAGTAACAGTCTTCTCTTTAATCCAGAATAGGATCCCCGGTTCTATAACACATGAACACGAATATTGTGATAGTAAACAGTTAAAGTTAAGCTTAAGTTGATGGCTTTTGAATTTTAATGATGTCTACCTATGGTTCAAATCTTCTAGAACTGCGGAGAAACGAAGAAAGTCTCAAAATTCTAAATATAGATTAGTCTTAAACCGAAATATATTTATAAAAAAAAGTTACACGATTTAAATTAAATTCTATTACCGTAAAAAATAATTAAATTGCATTTATATTTTTTTTTATTAATCTGAGTTTTAGTTTTAGTCTTTATATTTGTATTTGTTATTTAGTTATAGTTCTATTTATTAATTTCATGAAATTAGGGGATAGGGTTCCATTTACCCAACGAACATCTCAATTTTAGGTGATTTATAAACGAAGAAGCAATCTAAGTTTCTTACATATAAATAGGACACTACCTTTCTAGTTTCCAACATATACCAGCTTGATTGACTAATCCTCACATGAACCGGGTTCAATCGATTCCATTAGAATTTGGCCTGATAACCAATCCAGTTAACATATTAGAACGGAAATGTCAAAGTACCATTAATAAAAATCGATTTAAGTAAACTGATTTCATTAAAAATCGAGTACTCGTCCAATTGTTTCTAATTTGGACAAGTTGAGCCTGTAACTCCACTTTATTTGATGGTATGAAAAATTAAAAATCTCGTGTTTAATCAGTATATCAAAATCCTTAAGCCTAAATCATAATATTTATGTTTGCATCAACGTCATCTATTTGTCTTGCTACACTAGTCATAAGTTTTTTTTTTTTTTTTTTGTATCAATTTTCTTGCCAATAGTAACATTAAAAAATTAGTGTGGATTTCATACCTCTAACACAATACTTTAATTTAAATATTTTTTTCAATTTCTCTTCACTCTACCAAACACACAAGAAGAGAGTAATTAAAGAGTGAACAAGTAAAGTGGGAAATGAAGAAATAAAGAAATTAAGAAGACAAAAGACGTATGAACCTTGTTACCAAATACCAACTAACAACATATAGTATATTGTACTCTTTAAATGATTAGATATATTGGCTAAAAATAGTATTTCCATCTTCTAAACTAAAGTTTTGACCTATAAATTTTTTTATTCCTTTAACTTTTATTTTATATCACTCTTTTCTCTTCTTTATTTCCATCTTGTAAGATAACAAAAAATTCTATGTGGATCCTACGTGTATTTAACATAGTTAATTGAGTTGAGTGCTAGCAACCTCCTACCAAATTAAAGCGTCATCATTTTTCTTAGGGTTCTTTCCTTTTCCATTGTCTTCTTCTCCATCAGCGACCACGCCTTTTGTAATATACTATTGTTCATCTTCGCTGTACAAACATGTTAAGTTGCATCATATTTGAGAAAGAGACAGAGGATGATGATGCTTGCCCCCAACAAGTAAGGTTTCTAGAATTTCACTAATATAGCACTAATGTTTACCCATGGGGTGATTTAATATCTAAAAAGATTATTCAAGTATATATATGGTTAGACTCCAAAACTGAAAGCTCCAATCCTTCAAAAAGTCCAAAGCTTTTGAACTACCTTTTGAATCAGAGCTACCAACCTCTTCCTCATAACATATAGCAAAATAATATATTCATATCTTAACAAAAAATCTAGTCTCTGATTTTCATTAAAAAAAAATAAAAAGTTCATCGTAATACAATTGTCCTCAGTCCTAGATGTTAATGTAATAAAGTGTGGGATTTATGTAAGTTTTTAATCAATTGCCTGTTTCTTTTCTTTTTAGATCACAAGTATCTTGCATAAAACATAATCTCGTTGAAATCAGATAAGGTAAAATAAAAAATAATCTCGTTAAAATCAGATAAGATAATTATGTGCCATAAAAATTTCCATATCTATTTGAATCATTATGAATAACACAAAATTTAACAAAAAGAGACAATTAAGCATAAGCTCAAAAGAATTTGACGCGCTAACACACACCACTTAGGTTGTTTTGGCTTTATCATTTTGTTATTATTTCTTGTAGATTAACCTTGGACATGGTGCATACAATTTTGTTAAAACTTTTCGTGCGATTTGAGTGCTCTGACTTCTGAGAATAAAATTCTTCAATGTTATCTTTTTCAGACTACCAATGATCCATGCAACTACAGGACCCATGAAGTATTTTCACAATGCAAGGCCAAATGCTTTTTGCTAGCTAGCACATTTATTAATTAAATGGCTATCACTTTTATTATTCTAATACATAATGATCAAAATACATTTTTCAAAAGAGTACAACGTCAACCATTGACTTAAAACATATGTAATTTATTCAGTGCTGATAACGGTCTAAAACAGGCCTAATCGCCATATTTAACAATCAATATTGCATCAATGCATGCTTAGCTTTAATAGTTTTGTATAGCTTTCATTGATGACAAGTTGACAACCAAATGCACATATGGAGAAAACAACTATTTGCTCTGTCTAAAGAAGTATATAAAGTCTGACCTTTATATATTCTTAGTTTTTGTGTGTATATATATAATCAACGCAATACGTAATTATAATTTAACAATTGAATCGATAAAATTTACATATTGTACTATAGAATTATTAATAGGATAGTAATTGGTGTAACTTTATATCAAGATAATTTTGTGTATATGCATTTGTCATTATAATTAATCTGCGACCACAGCAGGAAATAATATAATTATTTTTAGAAGAAGGAAATAATAAAATTATTCGTTATTAAATATAAGAAGTTATAAATAAACTAAAAATAATATGATGTCGATATATATCATCATTCATCATCATCAAACGCTCCATTCCATGCTATGATACAAACTAGTAAACAGAGGTAGTAACTTAGATATGAGCTTTTTTTTAAGAGAAAACGTCATCCAAAATAAATTAATCATTTTTGTTTTCATTAGAAAATTAAACCATGAAAATATAATTAGTTTATTTTCGTTCAATTCAATCAATTTCTGATCAAGACATTGGGGAAAAAATAACTTGGAAACTGGAATCTTGCGGCAAAAGAACAGAATCTTAATAGAATCATCATTAGATACTCCCAATTAACAAATTAAATTGACCTTAAAATTTTCATATAGGCCCAAAAAAGATATAATCATCTGTGAATAAGAATATTATATAAATCAGCAAAAAAATATTATATAATATAATTCCTACACACAGGCGACTCGCTTTATTTCCGTTTGTTACGAAAATTTCAACCAAACATATCAATCAATTTCATAAAATAAAAATTACTGTTGTTAGTGGCCTCTACGCCTCCCTTGTATCGAAAAAATAAATAAAAATTACTCACACTAGGACTGGTACAAATGGGCTGGGCTGCCATGTCACCCAGACCTTGATAATTTCTTGGGTATAGTTAAACGCAACCTCTTTTTCACTAAGTGCACTCCCACTTTTTAATAAAAATCCATCCAATTAAAATCTACTGCTCAAATAGTCAAATAAACCTGCAAATTCTATGTCATGCAATGCTATGTAAGAATTAATGATAACCTTCACTACCAAGTACGCACACAATTGTGATTCTTAGAGCTTTCTCGCATAGCCTTGATTTAATTGAGCATTGAAGACTGCAGATACATCATAGGCTCATAGCAACCTTCTGCAACTTGCGGGAAGAGCTTCTAATTACCAACTTAGAAACCAAATCAGACCATAAAGACTTCCATTTATTTAAAATACATAACATGTTGTTTCTGAGAAGCATCAACACATTACAATGTTTAATGATTACAAAATTCACATATGGGAATAGTTGGCAACCATTCAACTAAAAGCATTAAAGTCAAATGCAACTTTCACAAATCAAATCAAGTTCAAGTTATAAAAGGTAAAGGACTTCCTTCCACCCAAGGTTTTAAATTGTGGTCGCAATTTCATTGTGATCCTTGAAATCATAGGAAATTGTAGACAAATTAATGTGGTCATAACTACAGTGGGGGAGACCCTAGAAACCTAGATGTTGTGACCAAAATTGCATTCCTGAGAGCCCTTTCATAAAACCTTGCCTTCCACCCTTTTTCAACTGCTGCATGTCAGTCTTATAAAAGAGACAACATCTCCCAAAACAGCCATCACCATAGCCATATATGTGAATTTGACAAGGTTGGTCATCATCATGTAACAGCGTGTTTGGATTGGCTTAAGGGACGCATGTATACTTGTATTTTCGCGTAATTGTCTCAAAAAACATGAAAACTATGAATAGCTGCTTCATATGATTTGACGTTAATAATCATGTCATTTAATTCAAACGAAACATGCACTAAGTTTAAGTATAACATCTCATTTTCACCATTCAATTTTCCGCCTTTTTTTTTTTTTCCATTTTCACTCTCATGAAGTATTACCCAAACAGTAATTCATTGACTGAGGAGTTTGTCTACCAAAAAAAGATTCAGGAGTTTGAGGGAATATTAAGTGGTCCATCACTTCAAAACTAGTTACCAAGCAGACCTCATGATATAACTTCACAAACTATAATAGACCAAAACAAAACCAATATGGTAATGCAAAAATCGAACAATATGGCGGTTAGCTTTTACTCTTATCATTGGAAGAGATAAAAAAACTGATCTTAGCATTGCACAATCAAGATCATGCATGGTGATTCATGAACAATATATACCTGCAATTTACAAACAGATAAATGCTAAACTGTTACTAATTGACACACACGCGCCCACCCCACACCCCCCCCCCCCCCCCCCCCTCCCCACCTTCACCCCAAAAAGACTCTTACTCTATTTGCTGGATCAAATTTGATGACTTCACAGATGTCTCACGCTAACCAGTTCAATGTCAAATATAAGTGTCCCTAAAGTGGAGCCTTCTCCATTAGCAAGGCGAGTTGGATTAAAAATGGTAGTGAATAGTCTCTGCCTGTCAAAGAACTGTTTTTTTTTGGAGGAAGGATGAAGGAACACCACAAAACTTATTACTATAAGAACAAAAGAGATTCAAAATATAATATCCAATTTAATTGTTCATCATACAAAAAGGGAGAAAAGAAAAGTCGATCACAATTTCTACCAAATGGGGTAAGATTTACATTTCTTTAAAGCAACTAGTAATTACTTCCATTTAATTACAATGTATAACTTGCCAATGTAAGGAAAAATAATCACAAGATATAACATGACATATGTACCATATGGTACATTCCATAAGTTGTGTTAGATAAACTCCTTTTAATATCATTCTAGTGTCCCTTTTTCTGTTGTTTATGTTTTTCTTCTATAACTCTGACAGCCATGTGACACATTGTGTGTCCTACATGTTTCTGGGAGGTGTTTTTTATTTTACTTTTTAGTGCTTACATTCTTCAAGGGGGTATGGAAAACATGGTATCATCAGGCAATTACAAAGAAATATTAGGACATAGAGTTTTACTAGTTTTCTCTGCAAAGTGCAAACCTTGGTCCAACAACAATGAGTGTGAAGAAGAGATATAAGGTTAATCTAGTGGTGAAGGGAGACGGGAAGGGGAGAGATGTGGTGAGTTCAAATATTCCTATTAACAAAAGTTAACAATACTAATAACTAATATTTGCAGATAAAAAAAGCAGAAGAGTGTGAAGCGAAAGTGATAGGGGTATGATGACTCTACGAATACCTCCTATTGTATAAAAGCACAAACATGCAATAAGTCTGGAGAAGAAAAAGCTTCTTACATTTGGTGGGATGGGCTCTTGTGATGTGTTTTGATACCCAAGTGATGGAGGTATGATAACTCTACGAATACCTCCTACTTTCATCGATCTCACTGCCACATCAATTCCAGCAATAACCTAGACATTGATTCTGATATGATTCAACTCTTCTGAATATGACATATATACATAGGAAATAATTTAATAACAATTTTCAAAAAAGATTAATATAGATCGAAGTCCTACATTTTGACAATCCATCTACAAAAAACTTGGGTGGCAGTTTCACAAAACATAAAGGTCACAAATAATCAAAGTCTTAAAAAGCTGGCCGCGACCGCCATTTTGGCCTCAACATCAAGGTTTCTTGGATTTCTGCTACCGTAGCTGTTGCTACATCAGCCACGTTTGTCTATAATTTCTAATAATATCAATGAGCACAATGAAACCATGACCGTGACCAAAATTTAAGAGCAGAAATATTTTCCTTTACACAAGTGCACAAACAGAATGACAGATAAAACTTGAATCTGCATTAAAATAATGATAGCAAAACCCATTTTGAAATTTGTACTGAAATTATTTTCTGTCAAGTTTTCTCCCTTCCATACCTTGCCAGAGCCAAGGACAAAGACAAACGGATTGGGATCACCATTGTTATCTTTGTGGTCATAGGTTGAGTCAAAGCGCCATCCTTGTTTAGCTGCCAGCCTGCCATAGTAGTGAATTGCAACCTTCAAAATAAGAACAACATATTTACAATACCAACCTAGTCACAACGAATAAAATAAATGAAAAGATTTACATTTTCATGCGTTGAAATGTTGAATCGTTCTATAAATATAATCCTAAAAATTAATGAAATCACCATACACTACCAACAAAACAAATCCATCGTGTCATAAAATCAGCCATATAAAATAATAAACATATACAAGACTTAGGACCTCATGATATTATCCCAAATTCTCATTATTAGACCGACCCTAGTGGTTACATATGATATATTTTGAATAATTAGAAATCACCTTATGTACAAGACTCTTAAAATAATTATTTTAGAAATCAATGTATATATATAAAAAAAATCAACATCTTATCATATTTTTTTATTCCCATTTATTAGTATGGACTATATACCTATTTTATTAATAATTAATCTTCATTAAAAAAATTAATTGACAATAAGATCTCTCCTCCCTTTTCACAATTTATGAAAAACAATAAAAAAAATCTTTAATTACCATATATAGCAAACTATACTTAAATGAAACTTTAAAAATTTACAATATTAGTATGTTCGAATTAAATTCATATATCATACAACATTCGATGAGAATAAGTATTGCATATAATGGAGGGGAGTGTTAGTATCAAGAGGAGAAATACCTGGTCCCCATCTGAGGGAACTTCACCTGAACCATCAAGAAGTTCCAAAGCCTTAACTCCACCAGAATTGGGGATCTCAAAGAACTTTGATACGGGGAACTTTGAAGAAGGAAAGGGAGAAGAAGAGGAAGGAGCTGGGGGAGGAAGTGAGAAAATGAATGCAGAGAAAGTGGTGGAGATGAGAGAAAGAGATAAAGGTCTTCTTGTTGTTGAGGATGATGATGCTGAACAAGTTGCAAACATGTTAATGTTATTACATGGATACTTTGTGTAAGACAGAGGAGCACAGATACGTGTGGCACTTGCAGAGACACAGCGTTCTATTATCGTCTTCATTTTTTTAGTTGTCGTTAAAACAAAGAACAACTTTAACCTTAACAACTTGTTTCATGGCAAATCGCTTTTCAATAATACTGTTTTCTTTTCCTTCTTTGCCCCTAATTTGTTGCCTTGTTCGGATGGAAACGAGACATGCCATTTTAGTTAGTTAACTTAATAAAAGAAAAGAAAAAAACTTTCCTGGAGAATTATAATCAAGAAACTGCAAAACAATTGTCTTATTTCATTCAAGATTTCAGTTTTTTTTTTAAAAAAAACTTTGCAAAATACTCTCGCTGTTACATAATATTATCAAGTATTTAAACTTTAAAGGTAAATAATCATTTGATCCCTAAAAGTGTGAGTGGTGATAAGTTGATTTTTAAAAGATAAAAAATTTAAATGTTGTTTCGAATCTGGAAAAAAAAAAGACAGATTAATTATATGAATAATTTAATAACAAATTAATTTCTAAATTTTTTAATTTAATTTATTGTCAAATTGGTATTTCAAAATATAATTTATGAACAAATTGATGTTTGTACCTTACCATTTAATAACATTCCAACTAAATTTAATAAAAATGATTTCACAAGTTTAATATTAGGATTAATTTGTCAGACTTTTGTGCATTCAAAAAAATTAAATTTAATTTTTTTTATCTAATTTATCATTACCTCCTAACTTTCAGCTACCAAAATAGTATTTACCTTAAATTTTATTCAAAATAGAGTTTAATTTTTTAGAAGAAATAGTATATTTTATACAAAATCTAATTATAAAATATTTGTTCTTACTACATAGATATTTAACAGGAATTCGTTCTATTGTCAAATCATATTAGTACAATGCAGTAAAAATTTATCAGATGTTTGTATAGAATTTTTTTACATGTACAGTATATATAAATTAAATTCTACTTATGTGAATGATTATTAAGAAAAATTATAATTTTACGCAGAGGGATTGTTGTGTAGTGTTCTGTGCTGCGTCTTTCTTAAATTTGTTCATTTTTACTTCCTAAAAACATTTATTTTTTACCCGTGTTCTGTTCTTGCAGCTCACATGGACTCATTCCAGATTCTAATGGGCTACGCTGTTTACGTTAAGCCCAAACAAATGTCTTTGGGCCCGGCCCAGGATTACATTTACGCTGTTCTATATAGGTAGCAGGCATCAAAGAAAATTAGGTTTTTAGGGTTTACACCGAGGAGACACACCTTCAGCAGCAGCAGCCATGGTTCTCAAGTACGTATTCATGGCACTTTCTTCTTCTTCCATCAACTCTTTTTGTAGGATCTGTGATTCCTAAGCTCATCTAAACTCGAAAATCGATTTGCCTTATGCTGTTTGTTCTGTGGAATGGTTATGTTATTTATGTTTCCCGTTTTGTAAATTGGTATATTGTTGTGTGATTGTAGTTGCGTTCTATAGCATAATGATATCTAAATTGAATTGCATTCAACATTTTCCGATGCGCAGGAAAGTAATTCCAAAGATTTACATATGCTGCTTAATAACGTGATTTCATTTCCGCATCAACGCAGTTTCTGAAATTTTGACCTAATTTGGAGACATAGAGACATAATTAGGTTTTTAAAACGCGTTGGAGAACGTGTTTTTCGTTTTAATCAGCTTTTTTGAGAAATGTATCAGACGCAAATACTTGTGGATTGCTGAAAAATTAGATTTGCTAAACCAAATCAGTGTCTTCAGCATTATGTTTGATAAAATGAATAATCATTTTTCTTATTAATATTTGATATTCCTGTATCAGAACCGAACTATGCCGATTCAGCGGTGCCAAGATCTACCCAGGGAAAGGCATCAGATTTGTTCGTGGTGATTCTCAGGTGACATAATATGTTTCTCATTGAATTTTGGGTTGATGTATTGTGTTATTTTGATATGGATGTTCTGTGTACTTTGACAAAATCATCATCAATTTTGATCGTTTTTTACTAGTTATTATACTGATATAGGGGATTTGTTTGTTGAATATACAGGTTTTCCTGTTTGCTAACTCGAAATGTAAGAGGTATTTCCACAACAGGTTGAAGCCATCAAAGCTCACCTGGACTGCAATGTACAGAAAGCAACACAAGAAGGTGATTATTTAATTGAAATGTTTTTAAAGATGAAACAACACATATAGGCATCCTGAACTTGTTAAATCAGAATTAACATTGGCATCAATGATTCTGGTTAGAAAGTGAAAATATTGTTGTCTCCTACATGAAATGAATTTGCCCATATGATTTTGCGTTCTACTTGGTTATTCCTCATATAAACAGGTGACTTTGCTACAAGTAATTCTGCATTGTTTGCTTGCATTTTAATTGATTGTTTGTGTTCATGTGTTGTGTAGGACATTGCTCAAGAAGCTGTGAAGAAAAGAAGACGTGCTGCCAAAAAGCCTTACTCCAGGTCCATTGTCGGTGCCACTTTGGAAGTTATCCAGAAAAAGAGAGCTGAGAAGCCAGAAGTTCGAGATGCAAATAGGGAAGCTGCCCTTCGGTGTGTTTTTGTTTTTTGTCTCTGCATACTCTGTTTGGATTCGGCTCTTACATTGGAGGATAAAGTACAGTTATAATTATTAATAAGAAAATAATTGGCCGAGAATTTACATACACATCTATAACAAGCTTTAAAGTTGTTAGGATCTCAGCCATTTGTTTTCTGATCCTCCAAGTGTATCTCTCACTATAGGGGCTTAATTTCTCCTTTTTAATTCCCTTCAACATTTCTAGCATTTTGTGTGTATAGATATATATTTACTATAATCATCATTCGGAGCCTCAATTTTAACTGCTCTTTTTGCTTTCAAATATATGTATCTGAATCTACGATGTGATGCAGTGAAATTAAGGAGAGGAACAAGAAAACAAAGGATGAGAAGAAGGCTAAGAAAGCAGAGTTTGCCAAGTCCCAAAAATCACAAGGGAAAGGAAATGTTTCGAAGGGTGCCATGCCCAAAGGTCCCAAACTTGGTGGTGGAGGCGGGAAACGCTGAGCCTTTACTTTGGTTCCCATTTTTTGCTACATTTAAAATAGTGTTGTTTTGAATCTGTACTATTTTACTGTTTTATTAAACCTTTGTTTGGAGCTTGTGAAGGTACCTTGTTATTGAATGGATTTAGCCATCAGTTTTATATTCTTAAGCTAATCATCTTTTGCAATGTCTTTGTGAGATGGTTTGTGTTTGGTTGTGAGTTTGTCTTGTCTAACTGAGGAGATGGAGTGCATTTGCTCATATTTTGCATTTGTTTTTCGATCATTCGAAGCATTGGCTAACCTTTTTGTTCCCAAACTTGATTTTGATTTCTAGCAACACTCGCATACAAGTTATGTTAACAAAAGTTAAAAAAAAAAAATATATATATATATATATATATATATACTTATAATTTTGAGTTGTTTTATTTATACAATTTTGAAAATTGTAATACTATGTGTTTTTATCTCTTATACTCTATTTTTCGTTATATATTTTATACTTTTTAAAATTTTTATTTTACTTTGTTTAAGCTTCTTATTTATTAATATTATTACTTTTATATTAAAACATAAAAAGCCTGTGGCGACCTGCGATAAAGCTGTTTAACCTGTGGGTTAAGTGGGATGAGCTAAAAAGTCTGCAATTTAAATGGGTCCAGAATATTAGTGTCTGTGCGGGTTGTAGTTTTGTGGGTGGTGCGTGTGTCAAAGTCTGTTTGTCCAGCTCTAGGTTCAAGAAGATATTGCTGGTCATCAAATTCCAAATTGCCTACAAATGTATGCAAACTTGCAGTAAGACGTTACATTTGATGACAACCATAGAATTTTGGAAGCTTGGGCTTTGTTGCATCTTCGAAGTTCCTTTTGGTGCTTGTTTCCGTTTAAGATTGTCTCTCCTTCAAGATTCATGGTTTGAACATAGCAAACTGTATCATCATAAATCCATAACTTGGTGAAAGTGATGAGATTAACAACAAAAATAATCTTTATCCACCTTCAGTATGTTTCCAACTCTTAAATCCCTCCATTTAGAATAGTCAAAAACACTACCTGCACGATGGACTTTGTGTTGTTCATATCTTGATGCAATCTTAATACTATTGATTAAAAAATGATCAAGAGTAGCAGAAAAAGTAACTAACTATAGGTTAAAATTAGAGGCATTAAAATAACATGGTTGCCTTGTATCAATTTTTTTTTTTTTTACATATATGTGCTTATATTAGAAAAGGTATTCCTTCTATATAAAAAAAAAAAAAAAAGGTATTCGAGCAATGTGCACACTCCTAACATAAGTATAAGACTCGAGTTTTGTGTACAAACTACTTTGCCTCTCAACAAATTTTAGTGTTAAGATAACTTTCTATCTCAAATATGCAATATGCAGAAGAGAACACTACATAAGAACTTTGTATCATAAACAAAAACTTAAAAAAATGTATTATAGAACAATATACTTGAGGAACACAAATTTAAAAGACAACCAAGAAAGATAGTTGCTTACAAAAAGACAACTAGTAAAACAATTTCTCAATAAAAAAGAGTAATTTATTTCATAACTAATTCTATTAATGTTTAAAAGATAACTTATATTTGTAATTAATTATAATTTTTTTCTTCATTATTAATTTGTATTTAAGGCATTCTCAGGGATAGTCCTCACTATTCATTTTTTCATTTTTAATTCCATTTGTTATCTCTTCATCTTCCTTTATCTTATATGACAATTTCGTCCTCTCTCACTTGTGTCTTCTACTCCCACATCTCTTCAATTAGGTTCTTCAAACCAACTCTTACCCAATGTTATCAAAATCAAATCGATCATCGATTTAGTTGGGATACTCAATTGATGGGTCATTTGGTTAAACCAATGAGGCATTGGTTGAATTGCATGAACCATTTATGTGTGTTTTGAAATATCTCATGCGATATGATGCTTGAATGTTGTTGTTTGTTGTGCCTATTTCTATGTTTATCCTCCAAAAAAGACAAAGTCCTTTTTATAGTATTTTAAATTACATATAGAGTTTTTCTTTGGGCACTAACACTACCAGCAAAATTTCTAAATCCCAATAGTACCCCTCCCTTATAACTACTTGTTCTGTGCTTTCCTTATTCACACAACATTTTTTATTTCCTTCACCGTCGTTCTTGTGAGAGATCTTTCGTAAGAGTTGTTCGCTTGTTGTTGTGTCCTCTTTGTGGAGGTGCGTTGTTTATAGTGATTCGTCAGCAAGTGATGGTTTCGTCGGTGGTTGGTTTTGCCATTAACACCAGAGGTAAGTTGTTGATTTGATTTATTTTTTGCGTAATACTTACGCATTGATAATCCGTAAACTTTACATAACTTACGGATTGGTAATCCTTAAGAAACTTATGGATTGCCAATTCATAAGAAGCATACGGATTGACAATCCGTAAACTTCTTACGGATTACCAATCTATAAGAAGCTTACGGATTGCAAATTCATAAGTTCTTTTTAAATTTTTTTTGTTATTTTTATATATTTGTTTTATTTTTTAATTAGATAAAATTAGAATTGTTAATTAAAAAACTTTTAAATAAATATAGTTTCAATATTCATTCAAAATTTGTAGTTTGTATAGTTTGAAAGTGATACTAATGTGAAAAGAATTTATACACAATTTTTTTTTTGTTTTTAATTTAATGTATTATATTAATAAATGCAGTAAAAATGAGAAAATTATATGATAGTATAATTATGGTGTGGTTAGGGTTTTTTTGTTTGTCATTGAAATTTTTCAATATTTTGTTAAGATGGACGAAGATCAGTGGATGTATGACAATATAAAACAAATGAAGACGAAACTGGTGTGAATGAAGAACATGTTGATTGTTCTGATGCGTTCAATACTTCCAGGTATTAATATGATTTATTGTTATTAAAGTAATTATATGAATGTCCCTTGAAGACTAAAGTTGTATGGATTGCATTGTACGTGTTTGCTACCCATGATGATGTTCTGCATTGGGCTTGATCTGTTGCTTATGCAATTGGTTTTGCGACGTTGATTATGAGGTCAGACATAAATAATGATATTAGAGGAAGGACTTTATTTATTTTAATTGGTTGTGAAATGAGTGGTCAGTATAAGGAAAATAAGAAAATTTTGATAAGAACAGTTACTGGCGGTAGAAAATGTGGGTGTCACTTTAAGTTGCGTGCAAAACCAATTGTGGGAGGTGAAGGATGGATGATGAATTTAATTTGTGGGAGTCACAATCATGAATTGGCCAAGTCATTAGTTGGACATCCATATGCTGGTCGATTGACTAAGGATGAGAAGATCATTATGGCTGATATGACAAAGTCAATGGGGAAACCAAGAAATATTCTTCTAATGTTGAAGGAGCACAATGTCAATAGTCATACAACAATCAAGCAAATATACAATGCAAGAAATTCTTACTATTCTTTCATAAGAGGCAGTAATACTAAAATGCAACAACAAACGAAGCTTCTTAAACGGGATCAGTATATTCATTAGCATTGATTGTAGGATGAAGATGTTGTATGTGACATATTTTGGAGTTATCCTTATGCAATGAAGTTAACCAATGCTTGTAATTTGGTATTTTTGATGGATAATACCTACAAAACAAACAGGTACAAGTTGTCGTTACTTGATATTGTTGGTGTGACGCCAACAAGGATGACATTCTCTACTGTTTTTGCTTATTTGGAGGGAGAACATCTAAATAATGTTGGTTAGACTCTACAATGGTTTCAAGGTTTTTTCCTCAGACGTGTTGCACTCCATGGAGTTATTGTCACCGACAAAGATCTAACATTGATGAATGCAGTGAAAACTGTATTCCTTGAGGCAACCAATTTGTTATATTGGTTTCAGATTGATAAGAATGTCAAGGCAAAGTGTAAAACCCTGGTTGGTCAAAAAAATGTATGGGATTATGTCATGGAAGCCTGGGGGAGTTTGGTGGATTGTCCTTTTAAGCAAAAGTTCGATGAGTGCTTTAAGAAGTTTGAAATTTCTTGCTCACCATGGCCAATGTTTGTTGACTATGTCAACCAAACATGGTTGATTCCCAACAAAGAAAGATTGTTAAAGCATGAATGAATAAGGTGATGCACTTAGAAAACACAACAACTAACATGTATGAAATTAGGGTTAATTCAGTACTTAGGGTTTAGTGTTACTTGAAAAATTAGGGTAGTTTGACTAATTAGGGTTATTAAAGGTTTAACATAATAATGTGGAGTGGTCATTACTTTTAAATTCACATACAATTTAAACAAAAATAATTAAAAAGATTATCAAATAATATTAAATAATAAACATTGTTCAGTCATATTGCATACATAATTGATACTAAACCTAAAAAATCGTAAAAGTCTTCATGTGTCTTCCATACATCGCCTTCGTCTTGATCGAACGTATATATTCTGTCGCATAGCCATAACTCTTGTGATCCTAAGGCATTCTTCGATGACAGTGTATGCTTATGTTCCTTCAGTCACTATCCTTAGGTTTAGCAACCTTTTCAGCCTTTCAGCTGTAAATGTATGTATACATGATTTTGATGATGTCAAAAGAAGAATCAAACAAGGCTCATTTGCTTCAAGATTAATACAAGATTGCTTCAACAAGCAAATCCTTGCTTCAAGATTAACTCAAGATCAAGCCTTGCCATTGAAACAAAGTGCTTTCAAGACATTCAAGGCTCTGGTAATCAATTACCAGGCAATGTAATCGATTACCAAAAGACAGGGTTGAGAAAGAGCTGTTGAAAAGGGTTTTGAATTTGAATTTTGAACATTTAATCGATTACCATATGTTTGTAATCAATTACTAGCAACGGAACTTTGGAAATTCAAATTCAAAAGTCATAACCCTTCAAATTATAACTGTGTAATCGATTACACAAACATTGTAATCGATTACTAGTGGAGAGTTTTCAGAAAATCTGCCAATAGTCACATCTTTTCAATGGATTTGTGAATGGCCATCAAAGGCATATAAATAGGTGACTTGGGCACGAATTTTAAGAGAGAGTTTTGTTTGGCCAAAATGTTTTATCCTCTCAAAAGATAGAGAGAGTTTTTTGCTGGTCCAAAATGTCTTATCCTCTCAAAAGAAAATGAGAGAGATTCCAAGAGAACTTCATTGTCAAATGCTCTCTCAAGAACTCTTGGGCAAACACTTGCAAATCCATTAAGAGTTCATCCATGGATCTTCATTGTAATATTCTTCTCTTAAGAGAGAATTCTTCTTCCATTCTTCTTACTCAATGAAATTAATTAAGGGACCGAGGGTCTCTTGAGTTGTAAGGATTCCTGAACACAAGGGATGGGTTGTCCCTGTGTGGTTCAGAAGTTGTAAAGGATTTTACAAAGATAGTGAAAATCTCAAGTGGGTTGCTTGAGTACTGGACGTAGGCACGGGTTGTGGCCGAACTAGTATAAAACTGTGTTTGCATTCTCTCTTCCCTTATCTCATTTATGTTATTGCAATCAATTTTGCCTTGCATGTTTAAAGAACATTATTAAATTGATTGTTGCTGCTTCTTCTGCATTCTAAGCCTATCCCTCTTAAGATTATTGAGGCCACAAGGTCCAACATCAGCTATTGCTTGGCAAGCCTCCCAGGACATTAAAAAGAAAAAAGAAAAAAGTTTAGGGTTAATGCATGTTCAGATAAAATGAGTAACAATCACAATTGAAAATATATTTTACCACTGCATGTCGAGGTTGCTCTACTTCAGCATGTGCATCTTCAGGTGCTTCATCCATAGTCGTTGCTGCCACCAGGTGCTGAGTAACATTTGGTTCAATAAATGTGTCATCGTGCACCATAGGCGGATGTCTAAGAGGATCCCTAGGCTGTGTTGGACTCATGAAGGGATGAGATATCATGTAGAACTACTCCATGTAGTCTGTTGAACACTGTCCAGATGCTACACATATCTGACCCACTGGTGCAATGTATTTAGAAAATTGAATCCATCTATCATCAATGTCTTCAATACATAGAGAAGGAACAACAAAGTGTGGAGGAATGGTCTGCACATACCCAAACTCTCGTACAGCTCTCTTCGATCAGTGTATGACAATAGATGGACATCATCTGATATGTCTGAAAAACAAAGAGATAACCTCAAACTCTTTGAATGCACGGTGGTCATCATACGAAATCCAGCACACAAAATCAGACGTCAATCTATTCAAATGCTTACAATACATCGACACTAGTAATGTCTTCCCAGACTTCCAATGTCAAGCATGTGGTTTCCTCTCATCATAATCCTCAATAGCAATAGAAGAAGCAACAGAAGGAAAGTCCTTATAGATCCAACACTGCACATATTTTAAAAACAAATAAATTCAAAACAATTCTCAATATAAAAGTAAACAACTAAAAATGAATTTAAAAAATAAAATAAAATTACATGTAAAAGTGTGATATATCATGCAAGTTGTCTAGCAATGCTCTTTAACGCATCATTCAAATTCTCATACATATGCACCAGTTCAGCGGCTCCCCATGCATAGCTTCCGCTCTATGTCAGGTCACGAAAAATGCATCCAAGAATACCACATGAACGTGTGTCGCACTCTTGTTAGCAGTATACAACCTACCAGATGCAAAAAATATGCTCAAGTTGCTACAGTCCACTATGATGCGTCACATTTGCACTGATATATGTCTTGTAGTCAGGATAGTCGAACATATGCCCCATGGCATTGTACTGTCTCAGCTCTTGCCTCTTTAGAACTCACTTCAAGCAATTTGACTAAGAGGAAGATGACATCACCCACATGAAGAGGCTCAAAGCTATGGAACACGCCTATAATAGGCAGATTCAGCAACGATGCCACATCATCCAAGGTGATTGTCACCTCTCCTATTGGCAGATGGAAACTAATAGTTTCCTTATGTCACCTCTCCACAAAAGCAGACATAAGTCCTTGATCACCAGTGTCCAACAAACATGTGATTAGAGGAATTAATCTTTTGCCAGTCACTAAGCCTTCAATCTCTAGAGCAGGCCTGCCAAATTTCTCAACTTTCTTTCCATGGGAGGATAATTTCAGCTCAGGACGTTCCTGAAAATCATAATTTAAATCATTTCAACAATAATAACAAATACTTACGAAAATATGATTTATTTAAAAATATAAATATCTCTCAATTCCAAACAGTCGGTGCCAGATGATAAACATAGTCCATCAACACTGATGTGTCGTGGGACCCGCCTAGAAAACCCTTGGCATCAGGAACTACATCATCAACAACCGCTTCTTCAGGCTGTTCATGGACCTTATCATCTGCATGCTCCACATGCTAAACATCCTCAACAATAGGTGCAACTTCCTGTTGCTGTGTGCAGATGTTGTGGCCTTCGCTGCTAAGGGCCTTTATTGGTATCACGACTTACATCTCTCCCTAAGGCTCTTCCTATAACCCTATCTAAAGCTTGATCCAAACCTCTAGTTTCAACCATAATCTGCACATTAAAAGCATCATTAACAATTAATGACATCGTTCAAATAATAGTTCACTTTCATAAATATATATTTACTAATTTTTTATTTAACTTTTTTAATACTTTTATACATTCATAAACCAATACACAAATTTTTTTTAAAAAAAAAAATTAGATTGCACATCACTAATTGTTGTACACTTAAATATATTATAAAAATCTTACCATAAATTTTTAAATTTCCAATAAATGAGTATTTTTTTATGCTACCCAATACTATTTATATAAAAATTTATTACGATTAGTGTCAAAATACTTATATGACTACATCATTAAAAAAATTGTCATTTACATATATACATTTTCTTGTTACACTAATTTGTACAATATATACTTATAAAAATTTTGAATCAATCATATTTAAACATCTTACAAATAATTATTTCAAATTTCAAATATAATTTAATTTCTTAAACAAAAAACATACAATCATTATTTATTGAATTAATTCATTATTAAAAACCAACTTACAAAAACAAATATAATAAATTAAATAAATACATATTTTAAATACACAACAATATATATTTATTAAATAAATATTACTTAAACTAAATTATTACATTAATTTATTATTAATTTATTACTTAATAAATTAAAATAAAAAATAAGTATATGGAATAACAATCCGTATAAGGCATACGGATTGGTAATCCGTATTCCTTATACAAATTGACAATTCATATGGCTTATACAGATCCCCAATCCCCCAACCATGCATGCACAATAAATCTGACGGAGAGGAAGAAAGACTAATTGAGATGATGGAGAACCAGATGACGACTACGGTGGCAGTCACTGGTGGCACGAATGGCAGCAGCAAAGGTGCGACAATGAAGATATGCAAACAGAGGGAGAAGAAGACACAGATAGTACTGTAGCAAGCAAAGGAAACATTTAAGCTTTTAAAAATTAAGTGAAGGGTATTTTTGTCACTTCACATAATTTGTTGGGTGTACCATTAATTTTGTAGGTGCCCAAAGCAACTCCCTTACATATAACTCAATGTAAGCCCATCCCTTATTGTAAGTCCAATAAGCCCATTTCCTATCCCTAAATCTTTGAATCCCTTTTATGCACAACAAAGTTAGTACAGAGCCTTCGCACTATAACATTAGTATAAAATCACAACACAACAATGTTCCTTTGGCCATAAAAGGGTTTTTTTAGCTTCACCCATATTCTTCATAGTTTTTTTTTGTTCTCTAGTTTTTCTTCTTCTTGGGCTTGATATTGTTCTTATCATAACTAATTTATGTTGGTTTAAAGCCATTTCTAGCGGTTCAACTCTAAGCTAAGTCAATGAGCTATGCCGGTTCAATTTGATTCGCACCCAAGTCAATCACATCAACATAAGTTCAAAAGCATAACCAATATGAGGGTAATTTAATTTTTTTGTATATATTATTCTTCAATTTAAAAGCATTATATAGTTGTTTTATGGCTTGACTTCCCTTCTCATCATGTTTTGCGAACACATTATATTCAAGCTGAATATAATTTAAAGATATTAAAAAACAAATTTTATAGTTTCACATTTCTCTCTTCAAATTCATATTTTGATGTTGAAGGTTAATTTTATCATTTTTCAAATAAATATAATGTAAATGAGATTTTTTTTCACTTTTTTTATTTTGTAACCTTTTTCTTCAATTTTGTTTGATATATGTGTGTGTGTGTGTGTTATTTGTGGATTCTATATAACATTTCATCATTGGAGGAAGATTGCATCCCGTGACGGATTTAGAAATTTTAAATTGTGGGGTGAGTGCACTTACAAAAAAGATTAGTATTTTAGTTATATAATATACATAGTACTTTTTTATACAATTAAAATTCAAATAATAAATAAATAAATTTTAATATTTAAATTATACAATAATTAAAATTCATAATAAATAATTAATTTTAAATATATAAATTATAAATTATATTTATATTAAATTGTTTGAATTTTGATAAAAGATTATTTTTAATTATTGGTAATTTCTTAAAAATTTGGAATGTCCATAATAATAAAGGAAAGTCTAGACATAGCTAGTGAAAAAAAGTATGATCTTGAGAGATCTAGAAATATTATTCTAGATTATCCTCTAGTTATATTGTACATTGTTGGATATAAAAAAAATAAAGTTTTACTATCATTCACTATATACTACTATTATTCAACACCTTACGCTAATTCTTAAACTATCCCATGTCATTATTTTTTGGTCTATGTCTTCAACATTAATCTCATGTCAATAATTAAACTAACATTTACTCATTCTTCTAAAAACTAGCACATCTTCATGCAAATCCAATTCCTAAGTCAAAAAACCATGTTCATGAGTTTTATTCATATAAATACATTTTTCAATCCAAGAAGCAATATGTTCATCTTTCCTCTTCCTCCTACTTGTCAATATCTAGTTAGAGAGCAAAAATTAAAACATCATAATTTAGGTCTTCTCTCATTGATCGTCGCCTAACACAATGTGTACCTCAAATAAGACATTTGTTGTTACTTCAGTAAAACCAGTTCTAATTTGTTAGAATTTATCTTAATAAATCAAGACTATCCCAACTATATATCTGTGACAGTTTGAGGGCTAACCTAAGATGCGTTGATTTTTCTATGCACTCTTTGTAAAAGTGATGTAGGCATTCCATAATAGTTATTATTTTTTGAATGATGCCTACATGTATAATAAAATCAACCATTTTTTACTATATGTTTTGAGAACTAGGAAAGCAAATAAAAAAATGTTCATGATGTTGCATAAGACATCTCTTTGTATTGTCATAAAAACTGCAAACACAATAATTGAAAGTTTGAGAAATTATGAATTATGCTTAAAAAATTATATATTTTTCTAATTATGAAATCATATAGTAAAAAATGATTGATTTCGTTACATGTGTAAACATCATTCAAAAAACAAGAATTGTTTTGGAATATTTTACAAAAAGTGCATAGACAAATCTATGCGTCTTGCATTGATTCTCAAACGACCACTTATGATATTATATAAAAATAATTTATAGTTGGGGTAGTCTTGGTTTATTATCATAACTTCTAACAAATATGAACAAGTTTTACCATAGCATTGTTTATCATACACATTATGTTAGTCAACTCTCACTAAGAGATGACTCAAACTATGATGCTTTGGTTTATGTTCTCTAACCATATATTGACAAATATGAGGAAGAGGAAAGATGAACATATTGCATCTTGGATTGAAAAATGTATTTATATTAATGAAAAACCCAATAGCATAGATTTCTGAGTTAGGAATTAGCTTTGCACAAAGATATGATAGTATTTAGAAGAAAAAATATCAATGTTGGAGACTTAGAAAAAAATTAGTGATGTGGGCTAGGTTGAGAAGAAATGTAAGATACTAAATAGTAGTAATTGATAATGAATGGTAATAAAAATTTATTTTTTATATCCAGAAGTGCACAATACAATCAAAGGCTCCAAGCCATTCATAGGTTATGTTGCACCATCTTTATGTGATTGTTTGAGATTATTTTAATATTAAGCATGGCCTATATTTTTAGATCTATCAAGATATTGATTTTTCCACTAAGCATATCTACATTTTTTATTTATAGTATTCTAGATATTTCAAATTATTTTCTTCTAAAGAAACTTTTCTAAAAATTTGCAATATTTTCTAAAACTCCTCCTTGATAAAAATTTCAATAATTTTAAGCATCCTTCATAACATGTGCGAAAAAAAGAGGGGCTACAATGCTCTTGTGTCTATCATGTGAACATTTTAGACATTCAATAAGTAGGAGATTATAATCTTATTTCATGCACTTCATTTGACAAATAAAAGGGCCTAGAGACTGAAGTAATAAAACTTGGGCTTCCTTCTTGTAAAATTAAGTATTTATAATGTCCAATTGTTCAAGTTAAACATTGTTGCACATACTACTCTTAACTCTTATTTTATGTTTGTGTGATAAAAACATTTGAAATGTTATTATTAAAAATCTACAATGGAAGCAATAATTTTTATTAGTTAAGAGATTCATCATTCATCAGTGTAATTTATAAGCCAACCATTGTAGTTAATTATTTTTATTCTATTATTTATTTCACTGATAACATCATTCTTTGATTTTGAAGGAAATCTTAAATTATTATTTTTAAAATAAAATGTTCAACCTGAATACTTTAATAGAAGTTGTATTGGGTGCATTACTTTATCAATCCCATCAATTGTTACAAAGGGCTTACAATATAAATCAAGATTAAGTTAGATTCAAAAAAGCAGTGTGAAGTAAATTATCATACCAATATAAAAATATTAAATGTTGGGTTACAAATGTTGAAGTAAAACCTTAGGTGAAAAAATGTTTTAATTAAAATAAACTTTCAAGAAACAAAATCTAAATATTCTAGACTTAAGTTACTAATGATCTTCTTTGAGAATGTGATTAGAAAGACAGTGCTTGATTAGTAAGCATGAACAAAGGTGAGAAGCATTTATCTAAAATATTTTAGCCTTCTAGAAATAAGAAGCACCCATCAAATGATGGACTACCAAAAGAAATGTTGACCAAAAGCATATAAAGATAGACAATGATTATAAAATGTCAAAGTGTAGTAAGACCAAAACTTGTGTATGATATGAAGCATGATCAAAAGGTGAATCCAACCAACAAGTAGTGTGACTAGTAACTACATATGATAACAATGATGTCATGCCCACGCCAAATTATTATCAATGAAGAAAAAAACCTGGCAATAAGAAGAAAATGGTCAGCAATGAGGTTGAATAACAAGATTTAATAGACGCCAAAGACTCCCACAAGGAAACATATTATGGATGTTGTTGGAGGTAATTCCTATCTTTAATTTTTTTTAATGAATGTAACAATAAAGATCAAATTTTGAAAGGTGATTCTTGTGTTGTTCTAATGAAATCGAATACTTTCTTATTTTACTTCATACTAGATTTTTTTTTTCATCTGAAGGAGAAATGGGTAGAAGGAAGTTGGTTTCTTAAGTGGTGAAGTTGGCAAAATTTTGACACTAGTTCTAATTATGATCTCAATTCTTCAATTTTCAATTTTTTATAAGTTATTCTAGAAATTGTGTTATGCCTTCTAACAATAGAGGAAGAAAAATAGATTTATGTTTTTACTTTTATATCCTTATTACTTGATAATTAAGATAATTTTTCAAAGAAAGTAGAAATTTTTAATATTATTAATTGGATTTCAAATTAGCACAAGTTGTGTGAATTATCACTAAGTACGAATGAAAAAATCTTGAATATTGGCAATGCACTACTCCTATACAAGTCTTGAATACTAATAAAGTCAAAGTATTTTCAAAGAACAAAACTAGACCATATACCCTTATTGTTGTTCCACATCCTTTATCTATTGTTTGAACCTAAATGCCCCTTTTATCTTGCATTAGCAACATGTGCCCAATACATATTTTTTCTCTATAACATAAAACATTAACATCATGGTGTTTTGCAACTTATCCTTAGCTCAAGATGCAATTAACCAAGTTTTTAATACATATACCTTATGTGTGGATCCTATTAAATGTCAATGCCTCAATATTTGTAAGCTTTTTTTTTTTTTTGTTATATGAATGCAATAGCTATCATACTTAATCTTGCATATTGTACATGGTTTTTCAGGGAATGGTATAATACATGATTTGTGTGCATTTGTTGTTGAAGCCATTCAAGCCTATTTTAATGATTGTGATTATCCTTTGATACCTACAAACTAGTTTATGTACATTGAAGTTAGGATTATTTTTTATAAGCAAATGATTTCATCAAATAAAAAACTTGCTAAAGCACAAGGAGTTCAAAAACAAGTCGTAGTACAAAGTTTATTCCCAATACAAAGGTTCCCTCCCACAACATGCTAAACATTGGATTCCTATAAAATCTCCCCCCCCCCCCCCCCCCACATCACTTGTTAACCAATGAAGACACATCGTAAACATTATATCCATCTAGCTCTAGCAATTGCAACACCCCATAAACTTTGTTGACCTCTATTATCAGTGCACCAACAAAATGATTTCTAAGATGGGATATTTGTCTCTACCCAAATAGCCTTTGAATTTGTAGCACCCCTTTGCATTTGAGATTTTCATTTTCACCCTGCAATTATCGTCCAAACCCTTGTGGGGGCAAAAATATAATTTATAATATTTTTATTGAAAAAATTTACAAGTTTTTACGAAATACATAATACCATGACAAAAAAAATCTAAAATATCTATACTTTTACAAATTATAATTTTTCTTTACGGATCTTTGTATTTTAAAAATGTCATATGATTTTTCATTATCAATATTATAAATAATTAGAAAGATAACATGCTAAATTTAATACCTATTTATTCTCTCTTTTATCTCTTATAAATTTTTACATTCATTTTAAAAAAAATTATGGAGTAATACCAATTTTTTTGTGGGGGAAAAATAAAAATTATAGAATATATTCAAGTAAAAATAAAAAACCTTGTGGGGGCAATTGTTCCCACACAGCCTAAGGTGGATCAATCACTACCTCAAACTATAAATTTCAATGCACCGACAATCTCAATACAACCTATTTTTTCTCCTTGATACTCCCAGTTATAATTACATACAATTTGCTTCATTTTTTTATGATGACATGTTGTTTAAATATTATAGGTGACATGCATCGTTGATTTTTTTTTCTAATTAAAATTTTATAAAAAAATTATTTACTTCAATCCACTTGCAATATTAATAGATAATTGAAATTACATATGTATTGTTTATGTTGTGATCATTGTTTGAGAGACACAAATGTACTAAATTTAATAAGTATTCTTGCTCATTTATGCTCTCTTCTTTTTTTATATAATCAATAAGATTTCTACTATACTTTTTTGTGGAATGTTGTTCTTATATGGTTTTTGGCATACCTTTTTTTATCAGTCATTTTATATTATATAGGTCCATTTGGGCATAACTTGTGCTTTAATCATGGTCCCCTTAATCATTAATGAATTATTTTTCCTTTTTAAAAAAAAAATCTTGCACATTGTAAATAAAACTTTAAATATTTATTTTAATATTTTAATCCTTTTTTGTCTATGCAGCTAAGAGAACAAACAAATCTTAGGCTAAAGGCAACACTTCAAAACCATCAATTCCAAAATAAAGTTAGGTGAAAAGGGATCCTCCTTGCAAGCGATAATTATTCGATGAAAATTGTTCAATACTAGTAATAAGATAGGCATTGAATATAATTCATTGCAAAGTTATCATAAATTTTCATCTTTATCAAGTGTATGTCTAGTAGAAGATAAATAAATTGGACCAATTTTTCCATTGTTGTTCAAGAAAAAGAGAGTTGGTAGACAAAGAGTGTGTTTACAAAAATTCTTGACTCCTTTTTAAAAAGGGAAAAGCTCGAATACTTTCAATGGGAAGAGAAACCATTAGAGAGATTTCAGTGTAGAAGGTAGTAGTTTCATGAATAAAACTCCGATATCCAAAATCAAGAAAATTCATTCTATAAAGAAAAAATGTAGGTAAAAAGACTAAAAAGCTTATTGTCTACAAAGAATTTGGAGAATTGTTTCCTTACAAAAGGTCATTTCTAGATGTTAATATTTTACATGACGAAGAGACATCAAGAGTGTGGAACTTGCTCAAGGATGAGATGACATGCATATGACCTATGAATGAAATAAACATAACCAATGTTGATTTGATATTTCATCCTTGAGCAAGTTCCACATTCTTAATGTTTCTTTGTCAAGTAAACGATCAACATCTACTCATGACCTTTTGTAAAGAACCAATTCTCCTAATCCTTTTTAGACAATAAGTTCTTTAGTCTTTTTACTCATATTTTTCTTTGAAGAGTTAATTTTCTTGATTATGAATATTGGTGTTTTATTCATAAAACTACTACCTTCTTCATTGAAATTTATCCAGTGTTTTCTCTTCCTTATAAAACTTTTTGATCTCTTCCCTTTTTAAAAGAAGTCAATAATTTTTTGTAAATACATTGTTTGTCTAGCAATTCTTTTTTGCTAAACAACTGAAAATGTGATCCAATTCATTTATCTTCTACTAATATACACTTGATAAAGATGACACTTTTTAATAATTTTGCAATGAATTTTATTTAATTTCTAACTCATTACTAGCTTGATAAAAAAAATGTCAGAAGTAGAATTAAATCATTCAAAAGTGATTTACCCCAACCTGCAAATCTTATTGGCTACTGTCTTTTGGTGTAAAGAGTTCAATAAGTCTAATATTTCTTCAATGAAATTTTGGCATATATTATATACTTATAGTCACTAAAGAAATGTTGATAATGAAACTCAAACTACCATTGATCACAAATACAAGTACAATATGAGTTCTTGAACTGAAAAGCTCTAAAAACTGAAAACTTAACTACCAACTGTCATAGATGCTAAATTACCACAAATCTTTTTTTTAGAAGGGAACTTGATAATAAGGAAGCTAAATTCTATTGATAATGGACATGGAAGGTTCTAAACAATTTATAGTAAGGCCTTTGATTTGATTTTTCAATGAGAACTTAAATGCATTATAATTTAAGAGTTAACAACCTCTATGCTTTTATGTTATTCTTTCCATTCTGGTTTTACAGACTTTATCATGCGAGAGTACTTTCCTTTTAGTACTTTTGGTTCATGCTTTCACAAATTTTTAAATCACAAAATATTAGTTGTTCTAAATTTTCTCTAAAATTTGGATGACACTTTTTTTAATGTTTGCTTCATATTTTTATCCTCACTATATTTATAAGCATAAAATGGGGGTGATGATTTTGAACCAAATATCTATCTTTAATTGTTTTGACAAACTATGACATTTGAAGCTTTTTTCTCTTTTTAATACCATGGGTCTATCCTACAATTGAAACACTTGCTTATTTTTCATTTAAATCTTTGATCTATTATATATTATTCTTCATTTGATATTTATGACTGCGATATGGATAGTGCTTACAATGAGAAACCTTCTTTCTTGAGCTGACTTATTTATTGCAATGGAATAAAGCTTAGGACTTGAGATGTAATTCTTTATGGAATATTTTTGTTTTGCTTGAAGGGTTAAGTTTAGGTATGATTTATCTGTCAATGATTTTTCATTTATTCAAATTCTCTTATTTCTTAATAATTTATATTATTTTCTCATATTATTCACCTAATGGGTAGTATTTCATATTGGTGAAATTGAAATAGAAGTTTAGCCAGATAAAAATGTTGAAAATTGAAATCAGTACAAGAAATAGGCATGTCTTTTAACAAATTAGGTACCCTATATGATCTTGCCGAATAATAGTCAAAAAATACCTCTTCTTTCGAGGGGTCTTGCTTTTGTTTATCCTATGTGATCAGTCCGAAAAGGGGTGTCCAAAAAAGGAGTACCTGCAAAAAATACTCTGATGCTCAAGTAAGGCTTCAACTTAAGCAATAAATGTGGTAATAAATGCATATAATGAACAATGGTTTTTACCTAGAAGTCTCCCTCTATATATACAAACCTTGTTGGGCCTGAGACCTTGGGCCTTTACGGTTATATTACCATCTATATAATTTATCTCTTAAACAAGATTAGGTATCCTAATCCCATAATTGTTTGCAATGAAAGTTTTTTTATCCTTATGGGATCGAATAGGTACTCGTCTGCCCCAACCAAATACCTATCTGGTATACTGTATATATTGATAATATGTGCCTCATTTCCTAAGGTACCTTTTAACTTTATTAGCATCTTTTGAACTTTTGTGATCATTAAAGAAATCAATGTTATTAAGTATTCAAGAAAGGAGATGTTCCTTTGCTACATATATATCTCAGCATGTTACTTAAGAATAAAATAATTCTTTTAATAACTAAATAACATAGTTGGACTATATTAGCCAAAATGATAATTGAAATTATGCTTATCGATATTTGTAGGTACTTCCTTGTTGCAATTAAGCAAGAAGTAGGAATATTTCATACCATATGAATGAAAATTCAATAGAAAGATCATAATGTAAACATGGAAGTATCATGTGTTGGCAGAGAATTGACGAGAGCAATTATTTCAAGATAGAAAAGTTGGTAGATAAACATGGATTTATAACATCATAACTTGCCCTTGCATGGCTTCTCCATCAACTAAAATGATGTGGTATCCATCCTACGTGAGTATTTTTCCATTTTTTACCAGCAACTTTCCACTTTTCACTCAACTACCAAGAGTAGCAATAATTTATGTCTTTGATTATCTCTTACACATGATGCAGTTTTTCAAAGATGGCCAAGATCTCCATGCCAAGTTAGAAGCTTCTAACATTGGCAAGTTTCTTTCATGTTTTATTCCTTTAATGTTTAGTTTTCATGTTTCTAGGTTTAGTTTTTTGTTTGGCATTCTTTCTAGTTATTAGATTAAGGCATGGTTACTTTGTCTTGATATCTTAATTGAGATTCATGCCTCTTTACCTTAGGAAGCTTTATTTTGATGATAGAAACAAACAAAATGAGCTAAAAAAATTTGAGAGAGTCTCCCTTCAAAATAGTACAAATCACATATAGAAACGCATGTGAAAACATATCATATATCCATGTATATTCATATCCAATAGGCAGGTCAATACCACAAATCACAACATAGGCCTTTGACATTATATCCAAATACATCAACTAGTATTAATGTAGCTCATACATGTTAATAATCACAACTTCTCAAAACATCATAATTACATCATTAGCATATCTCTATGATGAGATCATTTACAACCCAAAATAAAGGGATTTCTTTTATATCTATTCCTACCCCTATCCTTATAGTTGCATTATATTGGAGTCACCAAAATTTACTCTTCATCATATGAAATGGAGGCCTACCAAAGAGATGAACAAATTCCTGGATAGCCAACAAATACTAGGAAATTTAGCTACTCAACCACTTGTGAATCTGAGGGGGAAAAGGAAAGAATGGAATAAGTCACAAGAACTTAATGAGTGCATAATATACAAAATGGACAAGAATGAGAAAGAAAATATAGCACGAGTTTTCCATTAAAAAATAATTGAAAAAACATTTAATAAAAGCAAAAATGAACAAGAATGAGAAAGCAAATATAGCATAAGTTTTCCATTAAAAAAGAATTGAAATGACATTTAATAAAAGCAAAAATAATAAAACTCACTTTCCAAAAACTAATATTACTCTCTTGAAAACTCATTGAAAATATAATCAAGAATAAAAAACTTTACATGAACTTCCACTTATTATTATGTGCACAAAAACGACATTATCTCTTGGTTGTAACAAACAAAAAATAGGAACTATGACATTCAACTCATAAGCTACATTCTCTCTTCATGGCAGTAAACAATATATATATATATATATACATATATACACACACACACACTATTAATATTCAACTTATAGGCTATATTATTTCTTTCTTGTAGGAAACAAAAAATATATATACTATGGTATTCAACCCATAGGATATAATATCTCTTTGTTGTAGCAAACTAAAAATATATACTATAAGTATTCAATCCATATGCTACATTATCTCTTCGTTGTAGAAAATCAATCACAACATCTACAATGAGAAAACAATTTCACATTTAAAATACATTATCAAACTATTAAAATACTCATCAAACCATTAAAGATCACAAAGAATCAAGTTCCAACCAAGTAAAATAAATATTATACTTCATTCTCAAGTGCTCATAGAAACCATAATCACCAAAAGAGATCATTATAAAATTTATTTGCTTCTCCTAAAAATAGTTAAAAGTATCACTAAATATATTAGCTACTCACAACAAAAGAAAACCAAGTCAAACTCTTTCAATGTCAGTAGAGGAGCAACCACGATATTTCCATGGAATCTAGGCATTGAAATCAAGATAATAAAATATTAGACAAAAATTCCAATTTATAATACCTGTCATTTTTTGGGAACCACAATAATCCCACTATTTAATATTCCAAACCCTCACACACAACCCATAACTAATTTATATCAAAAAAATACTCATGCTTGAGAGTTTTAAAGAGACGGATATTATTCCATTTACTCCAATCACCTTCCCATGCTTGAGAGTGCCACGAGGAGACAAGGAACTTGATGAGTTTAGGAACAATGAATGAAAAATACTGGAAGAATGAGAGAAGCAAAATGATGAAGGTGGGGATGGAGAGGGAGCACTCGAGAGATAGGGGTGGGGTTTCTAAAAGAAATAAATTAGGAAAGTGAGGGGGACTCAGGGTGTTTAAAAAACAGAGGATGGGAGCTTTATATTATATTATTTATTATTATTATTTCCTTCTTTCCTATTAGTGAAAAGGTGTGTGTTTCACCCTAATTTCACATCACTAACAATACTCATTATATTGATTTTACTCGTCTTAGTGGCTTGTTACTAGTCTTCATTGTTTAATTTAATTTCTTCAAAATATTATGCTATCATGTCTAAGAATGCACTTTTATCTAATATAAGTTTGGATTAAATATATTTTTGGTCGTGTAAGTTAACGTGCTTTTTATTTTTGGTTATTGTAAGTTGATTCTTCTAATTTTAGTATATTAATTTTTGTCATTTTTAGTCCTTGCAAGTTATTTTGGTCTCTATAAGTTAGCTTTTTTTCATTGTTGGTCCATGTAAGATCATTTTTCTAATTTTAACCTTATTAGTTTTTTTTGTTCATTTTTAGTCTTTATAAGTTTGTGATTTTTCAATTTTAGTCCCTTTGAGATTCTAATGTTTTCATATATAGTCCCCATAAATTTCGCTTACAAGGACCAAAATTAAAAAAGTTTAAATTTATAAGGATTAAAAAATGAATAAAATATCTTACAGGATCAAAATTATAAAATTATAAATTTATATAAACTAAAATTAGAAAAATAAATTCACAGAAACCAAAAATAAAATAACACAAATTTATAGGAACAAAAATATATTTAAGCTTAAAATTTTATTTGACTTGAAATTGGTTTCATTAATTTGCAGCTTGTAGGACTATCCGATTTGCCTGGATACTTTAGCTGGTTATGTTGAACAATCTATGCATCATTGGTTTGAATTAATTAGAAAGATTGCTTCTTCTTTTTTTATCTATCCCACGCAACTGACAACTATTACATCTACCCTTGAACTTTTGTTTTTCCTTTTTTTTTTTTATATCTAGGAGAAGGTGGATTAGGAACTACTCTTATCTAATGTAATTGTAAAAAACTTTCTTTGTTACGTGAATGAAGATTGTCTTTTTATATTTGTCTTCCGGGTGATTTAAATCATGGTTACTCTATCCAATATTCCAATTCCTTCCCCAGCAAATTTTAAAACAAATTGTAAATATATTTTCTGACGGTTATTAGCTGCTAGTAAATCTTATAGTAAAACTCATTCAGAATATATTTTTTAACGATTTTTAGCCAATGGTAATTTTCTTACGATTTATTAGCAGTTATTTAAATCTGTCAAAATTATTTATGACAGACACACAGTCATGACGGTTTTTTTAACCGTCAAAATCGTTATTTGTGATGATTTTTAGTCATCACCAATTACTAACTTTTTTTTTAGTGCATCCATGTGTTTAAAGGTAGATAAATTAAATTATTTTAAATTTTAATTTAATTATACATTAACTTTCTATTTTATATTTTAAAAATAAGAATGAATAGTTTTTATATGATATTTTACTAAAATAATTATGCACTTATCATAAATATAATTGTTTTGGCATTTTTATAATAAAATATATAATTAATTATTGTATTTGTAATTAATGAATCGTTAAGTATATGTATTAAAAATTAACTCTAACTATTGAGTAAAGATTCAGTAAAAAAAAAAACTATTGAGTAAAGACTATCAAAACTTGTAAAAAAATGATAATGTATAAAGATAGCGACTAAAAACACTATTTGATCTTTTTGTTTGATACTTGTTCTGCTGTTCTTGATTACGGAGTTTTATTTTTTTTTTTTTTTTTTTACAATAGTTCGCACTTAGGTTTGATTATAGAATTATGTTTAAATGCGAAAGTAACTCAAACAATTAAGATATCTTAATTAAACAATTCAGATAATAACTCAAATAGTTAATTCAAATAGTAACCCATGTAGTTTAACGTTATGGTCGACCTTGAGATTCGTGATGCTCTGGGCGGACCAAATTTTTTTCCCACATATTTATATATATTTTTTAAATTCATTAATAATTAAAATATAATTAAAATTTTCTGAAAAAAATCATTTTCGATAAAAAAAAAAAAACAGAACTATTAAATCTACTTTGTAAATAGTAAATTGCAAATAAAATTTTAATAATTTTAATTTTGATAAACTTCCTTTATTAGATACAATAATAACATTAATAGTTAATATTCTTTTATAAGCGATAATACCCTGGGAAAATAATTAAAAGTCTTCAAAGAACTCAATATCATAAAATTTAATTTTGATTCAATTGTTAAAATCTCTTTAATGACTTTTAGTTCTTCAAATAAAATTTCACCATCAAAATCATAAGAATTATCATGTTTTAGAGAAAAAAAATTCAGTTTTTATTTTCCTAATTTATCCCTTTTATATAATATTCTGCAACACTCAACCTAACATAAGGCTTCATTGGCATTGCTACATTATAACATTATACGAGAATCTTATTTTAATGTGATAAAAATTTGGTGTTCTTCTAAGGATGAGGTCATGGGTTGTCGTCCACTTTGACAGTACTCAGGACCACCACTGTTTAAACGATGTAACTCATGTTAAGAGAAGTAAAAAAAAAAACTAAATAAATCAAGGAAAAATTAACAAATCAGCATGAGAATTTCATAAAACTATTATGTCAAATTAAATAAATCGCACTTCAAACATTACGTATTATAAATAGATTACTTCTAAAATAACTTTTGGGTAGATAAATTATAACTATCGGACAGCCTATGAGAAAGACTTTATGGTTTATACTTCATGATTAAGCATTTGAATTTTGATTTGTGTCTTTCTTTAGTCTAAGTTTATTATAATGCATTAACAACTGCCGAGAACTGCGAATTGTTATATTAGCCTATTCATATTATGTGTCTCAAGTATCATATAATTTGTTTGGGGAAGTAATAGAGACATCACTTATATTATATTATATTTGTCAATGGTGAAAGGCTCTATTCTACTAACAGACAAGGGAATCAATTATGTTTTTGTGAATTGTGGCAATTCTTTCGGAAGTTGTTAGCTCTCTTACGCCAGAAGAATAAAATGAATAAACCATGCACCTAGGAAAGTGCAATAGCTATTGATCTGAAACTACTTTCCAAAACTGGTCATTGTTATGTGCAGAAATTAGAGTGGAATAAAAATAATGCAACGAAATATTACAACCTGGTCAACATAATTCTGTTGATAGCACTACAAGAAGTAGCTGAATTTAGTGTTGTTTTCCTTCTTAGTGAAATAGTGCTTTTATTTCTGCTTTGTAAGTTCCTTTTTCACTGGTCTCTAGGACTATCCCTCAACCACCTATCTCTTTTTCTTGAAGCATTATGCACCACACATCCAAATATATGGACAAGCAATTTTTCAAGTATAATACTTTGGTTAAAATAAGCTTCTGAGTATTGTGTTTAAAAATTAAAATTAAGAATCTTGAGTTATGTGCTATAGCACAACTTGTGATTAATCCTTGTATAAGCATGGTCTTTCCATTGAAGATGTTTGAATCAGCTCCTTCTTTTGTTCCGTTGAATCTATTCTTGTTGCAGATTTAGCTTCTGTTAGCTTTTAGTTGAGTTTTGAGCTCTTTGTTCTCACAAAACAAAAACAAAATGTTGGGAATTCTGATTGAGTATATTAAAAAAAACTTAATATTGTGCTTAAGAATATCCTCTTTTTAACACCTTTATTTTGGTTTCTTTTGGTGGGACTCTATCTGATTTTCTTTTGATGGAACTCCATAGGTACAGGCTGGGGCGGACCTACGTTTACTATTGGAGGGCATTGGCCCCCTTGACATTTGCCATTTAGCTTTTTCATTAGGTAATACTATATATATGTGGCTAACATGTTATTAAGTAAAATATTAATAATATTGCGATAATGTCATATATATATATGATTTAATATTCTCAATATTAAGTGATTCTGTTAGAGTGAAGGCCCGTTATTAAGAAAATATTAATAATAATATTGTGATAATGTCATATAAATATGGTTTAGTATATCTCCTTTAATAACAGGATCAAATATATTCTTCCTTAAAAAAATAAGAACAGGATCAAATAATATCGGGTTAACATATTGTAAATATAAATTTTAAGTCTGCTATTCACAATACTTTTTTAAATGGCCCAATATCACAATAGGTTTCGAATCACAACTCCGCTATTTCCAATATCGCCGTTAATAACAGGATCAAATATGGTTAACATGTAGGTTTTAGTCATGAATAATAATAGTTTAATTAAACCCTAAAAACAGTTTAATTAAGGGAGGAAAATTATACATTTACGGTGTAAAAAGTTTTATACTATTATTAAATTACAACTGACCATGTATAATAAAATTATTAATTTTTATGCTAATTACTTTAAAAATTATATTAACAATAATGAAATGATGGTGTAAAACTATTTTATATCCATACGTAATTATTAAACTCTTAATTAAGTAAACTAATAACTATTTCAACATGGACACACAATCAATTGTTAATGTTGCCGGAAAAATATATGGTTAACATAAATATCATTTTTTATTATAAATTTATTAAAAATCTTCTTTTTAAATCTTGGTGGCATGTCAAATTGAAAATTGTCATTTGTAAATTTTAAGTCTTTAAAAATATATTTAATACCTTCTATGTAAATATAGTCTCTATTCTTTATTATATATTCTTAGATCTTTTTAGAAAATATGTAAATATTTTGTATGAATTTTAATGCTTATATTTTTATTTGATTCTATCTTTCCAGTGAAGAAGAAAAAATTATTTTGGCCCCTATACATTAAATTAAATCTTGGGTTCACCCCTGGATATAAGCAAGGGCTTCCGTTTTACAGGTTTTCCTGGCTTCTCCTTGGATTTGATTCCCCACTTCCCCCAATTAAGTATTGTGTATCTTTCTTGCTGTTTATATATACATATTTTTAGGTTTGTTGGGTATAGGATCAACAAGTATGATGTTCATCCCTGATGTGATGCCTGTTCCTTTTTGCTGAAAAAAAATAATTTTTATTTTTTATATTTTGAGTTGAACTCTTTTTTTGTGCTTAAGATTTAATTAACACACTCGTTTAGCAAAAGATCATAGTCATAGGATGCATAGTTTGAGTATAGACTCAACTCTCTAGTCATGAATCATGATATGTAGTAAAGATATGATAACAACTACTCTTTGATAACTTTATGATTGGGTGATCTCCATGTGAATTCCACTAAATAAGAAGTGTGATCGATTAAATAAAGAGTTGAATTCCGGTCATTTAGTTAATCGACATGAACTTCATCCAGTTATGAAAAGAATGTTCAAAGAGTATGTGAGAAAATATTCTGCTAGCACTCTTTGTGAATAGAATGACCTTTTGGGGTTGCCACAAGTTGCATAACTTTCATTTGGGGCAAGTGCCAAGTGGCATCAAATAGCAAAGCTTTATTTGTTAAGATGTACAAGAATTCAACCTTTTGTGGCAATATTTATTTCTGTCTTAAACGCTCTATGTATATAGTTGGATAAGAACATTAAATAGAATAATGTTCGATTTGCATCACTTTTGCACTCCTTGTAAAATTTGTTGGATTACTTTAACAGCAAAAAGTGAAGAATGGCAAAAAAAAAAAACTTCTTTAATGAATGTAATAAAAGTGATCTGAAAAATAATCAGAACTCCACCAAATAACCGTGGGCATGTTATGCTTTTATAGTTTTATTAGTGTGGGCTCTGCCCGGTCTTCCACAAAGAAGTTTCGGACTCCAAATATTGACAAATATTATTAAGCTAAGCTTCGGACTACAATAATTGATAACATAGCAGCTATTGAGTTCATATCTGAATCATTGGAGTCAATTAATAATATTTGTCAATATTCTTCAATAAACTAATTAGTCTAATCAGATGCTTCAGTGTATGAAAATCACCTTCTACTATTTTACCTTTAAGCCAGAGAAATTTATATGTTTTTTTTTTGCTTGTCTATTAAATGCTAAATATAATAGTATTTAGCCAACTAGAATTTTTATGAACATTTCTCTTAAGTTTTTTCTTTGGGGAGTGGGGGTTAAAAGCTTGATTTATACACAAAGGCACACACATTTATAAAATTGGGTAAAAAAATCTAAATTAATTAAAACTAAATATACAAACTTCTTTGTGCAATGCACATTGCACATGATGATGCATGTCATCGTCGGTTTCACATGATTTTACAGCCTTTTCGATAGATAGGACTAAAGCAAAATTATATAACACTACTTTTATGTGCAGATAAGAATACAACTTTACTAAAGGGAAACACTCTCCCTAATCGAACAATTAATCAGCGGTCCAACATGTCAGCCATATACTCAGTTTTTCTAACTCTCTTTGTCCTCTTCTTACTGCTTGTAGTTTGATCACAAAAACTTTCACATCATAGGGAAGTGGCTGTCTGATTCCTGCTCATCAAGACTTGTTTGGGGCACTGTAAATAAAATTGTCTTGTATGTTGATCATGACAAGGATGCATTACATAAAGATTTATTTTCTTCTTTTGCTTTAGTAATAGCACTATTGGTACCATTGGTACCATTGGTATATTTTAAAAAATAAATAAATTAATGTTATCTGATTTGTTTGAAATGTTTATATATGTTTTTGTATACATATAAAATTTATATAAAAAAATTACCGAAAGTTGAAAATTTAGTGTATATTTAGTTTCATAGTAAGAAATATCATAATTATCTTTTTTGATAAATGTGATTTTAGTAAAAATACAGATGTTTAGGAGTGATGTTGAGAGAGCTAGCAATACATTTTTTTCTTACAAATTCTCTTTTATTAATTAAAATATTTTGAAAACTACAAAAATTAATATTAAAAAAAATCGTGAAACTCACTGAATTTTATGATTTTCATTTCTCTTTTTGTAATACACTTTTTTAAACACATTTTTATTATTAGCTAAAATTTATTAAAAAACATAAATTATCTAAATTTTACTATTTGTTTGGCCGAGTCTTGCTCATAATTTTATCATTCCCATCTTTTCTTAAAGCAAATAATTTTTTATCAATAAATATTAATTATTAGTTTAATAATTTGTATTAGCCAAAGAATTCAAACTCACAATTAAATCAACTTTATATCTGCTTTGAAAGCAAATAATAGATAATAAGTTAAATAAAATGTATTCCTAACACTTTTCTTTTCTTGTATCAAACTTACTATTCCAACACGAATCACTTCAAAAGTGAATCAAATTTGAATTTACAGAATCTATCAACAAACACTTAAAAATACGAAAATGAAAACCAATGGTATGAAGAGGGAAACAGCTGTCGGCAGAGAAATATGGAAAATTGGTGCTCTACATCCACACCATGCATAATAAATACGTATTGGTGATCTCATCCTTTTCACACTCGGTAGATTTTTCAGTTTTTTTTTTTTTCATTTTGAAGATACGGAGAAAAAGGGTGCAGAACACCGTTTGAGTATGAGTAACTCATCTTTCATTGTTGACTATGGTGGTCACTTTAATTCGTTTTGTTTTGTAGCTCCGTTTTGGACCACTATGAAAATGACAATCCTTATTCTCCTGTGTCTTCATA
Organism: Glycine max; assembly: GCF_000004515.6. NCBI lineage: Eukaryota > Viridiplantae > Streptophyta > Magnoliopsida > Fabales > Fabaceae > Glycine > Glycine max. The sequence continues at coordinate 6,391,590 of NC_038246.2, read as the reverse complement.
CTGAGATAAACGGTGGTGTTCTGTACACGGAAATGATGCGATGCTCTTATCACATGAAGAATGAAGAGGCTACTTACTACGTACATCATGACCAAGGTTGGTGCCATTGTTGGTTTTGAGTTAAAAGACAAAGATGGTAAATGGGTAGGGTCGGTCCCATGAAGGTGCTTCTAATTTGTGGGGGCTCTCCACGTGATTCAGACCCCTACTTAGAACCAACTAAGTCGTTACTCAGTTATATTGAACTCGGCTTAAGTAAAATCTTAGATTAGAATCCTTTTTAATGAAAGAAAAAAATATGATTGGAATAAAGATTTCAATAAAAGTAATTATTCAAACAAAAATTAGTCATCACATAGCTAGTGAATATTCCGCATCACTTAGGCAAAACCCTCTTGTCTCTCTCTTTCATTTATTTATTCCTTTCTTCAAACCTTCTTTGAGGCATGCTTACTTATTTTCTTTTGCTTTGATACATCTCTATTGGTCTCTCTCTCATTCCCTTAATATTGAACCAATGAAGCAACAAATTGGTTTGCTTTTCTTTGTTCTCCTTCTTTCCTCTTTCTTAGCTTCTGCCCGTCTCCTTGAACCACTGAAAGGTCCAAGACAAGGTAACTACATGACATGGTATTATATTATTATGTATATTTTTTTTTTACAAATTTGTCTTTGTTCACCTGAGGTTGGAACAACTTGATCATATAGGTGAGAAGGAAGTGGAGATCAATGAAAACGCTTTTCCTCAATCATCTCATGAGCTAAAAGATGATATGGAAGAAGTAAGAATGCATATAATGTTTAGCCCTTCTCTATTTGCATGTTACTTAGTCACTTCCACACAGTTTATAACTAATACCCTGACCTGATTGGCTTCTTTATGGCCTGTGAAATATTTTCTGTTTATATTTTGTATTTCCACTTTTAATTATAAAAATGTCTTGTTTCCTTCTAATTTGTTTTCATTTCCATTTTCAATAGTTTCTATACAATTTTTTTAAAAAAACAAACCAAAAATAAAATCAGAAAACATTTTTCCAAACTAAATGGTTCATAGTGTATTTGCACTCTCTCTCTCTCTCTCTCTCTCTCTCTCTCTCTCTCTCTCTCTCATTTGATGCCATTTTATACAGCTCATGGGATCAGAGGAGTGCTATATGAAGGATGAAGAATGCATTAGCAGAAGGATGATGGTGGAGGCTCACTTGGATTACATCTACACCCAACACCATAAACCTTGAATTAATTGAACTTACACCTTGATTCAAACTTCAAAGGCAGAGTATTAAGTATGAATCCCTATATATAAAACCAATAAATCCATGTTCTGTTTTTCCGGGGGTTCTAGTTGTGCCTGTCACTAAATATGAACAAGGGAATTATCAACTATATCAGGCTAAGGATAGATGTTGATATAATCACATAAGGTTTTCGAGATATATGTGAACTATGATTTAAGTATATTTACAAATCACAATCGTGTAAACTATCTATATAATTCCTACGTAATTGTGAGTAAATACAATCATCATGGACATTTCGCCCAAACAATAAGTATTTTTTATGTTAGCACCGTCATGGCCATGGGTAAATGGATTTTTCAACGAGTCCATATAGCGATGTGTTTGTTTATAAGAAATAAGATTTTGTTACTCTAAAGCTTCTCACCTTCATATAACACCACTTGTCACGCAAAAATAGAACATTGTATTAAAATAGAAGACAAACTGTTTGTTTCGTCTTCATGGAAGATACATAATTAGGATAACTTTTCCCATACCAAAAAATAAAAAGTTAAAATATATTTTTCGTTCATGTAATTTAGTGTTTTTTTTTTCATCCCTGTAAATATTTTTTTTAACTTTTGACCTTACAAAATGTGTTTATTTTATTTTTCGTCTTTAAAATACTTTAGATAGTACTTTGAATAATGAAAAACATATTTTGAAGAGTGAAAAAAATGTTATCTAAAATGTTTTAAGAACAAAAAACAAAATAAACACATTTTACAAGAACAAATGAAAAAAAAAATTATAAGCATGAAAATAAAAAATGCTAAATTATAGAAAGAAAAAATACATTTCTTTTAATTACAGGTCATCCGACTAATTGTTAAACTATTGGACCTTACGGAGCTTGATGCCCATGAGTTGATGTAGGGCGATGCTTTGAGCACCAGCATAAGCATAATTGCTAGTACACACAACATTTAGGTGAAAAACCAAAAACACCCTTACGGGAAACGTATACGGATTGTCAATCCGTAAGATCATTACGGATTCGCAATCCGTAAGGCCATTACGAATTCACAATGCATAAGGCCATGGACCTCCATGGCAAGGTTGGCGGCGACAAAGGACGCGCGCAGCGTGAGGGGGAGACACGTGTGGCATAGCATGAGGGGGAGGTGCTCGCGTGACAATGAAGGTGGAGCGAAGGGACCTCACGCGACGATTAAGGAGGTGGTAGTGACCTCACGCGAAGGAGGTTGGCATGACCTCACGCGACTAAAGGGAGGGTGATGGCCATGAAGGAGGTGGTGGTGTTGCAGCGCATTAGAGGTTGGAGCAAAGGTCGATGGCGATGGCTGGTGGCGTAGCGAAGTTGGTGAAGAGGAGCTGGGAAAGGTTGGCCTTACGGATTCGCCGTTACGCATTACAAATTCGTATGAAGGATTCTTACATATTCGCCGTTACCGATTACAAATCCATATAAAAGTCTCATATGAATTGTCAATCCTTCATACGGATTTGTAATCCGTATGTTTTTAAAAAGGAATAATTTTGGAGAAACAAAAAAAATGTTGGGTGTACTATTGGGTACGCAAAGTAATTTCCGTTGATGTTGCATCAAACAGAAGCAAGCACCACTAGGAAATGATTTTGGGAACAAGCCCGTAGCTTAAAAAACAACAGAAAATAACAATAAAAAAATCAGTTGATGAGTGTATTTATGACAGAAGGCATTGTGAAATAGTTTTCATTAACTGATTGATAACAAGATTAGGCACTTAGATGACTAATGAATCATCTAATAAACATTCTGTTTAGCTTAGTGACTTGTTTTTACAAAAAAAAAATGCTTCTTGCACGTCGACAAGAAACACATAACCTCGCACTCGAGTACGTCTCAAATTATAATGTGCAGAAAGTAATGCAAAAAAAACCTTTTCATATCAACTCTTTAACAAGGAACAGGGAGAAATGTGACAGTAGCAAAAGTAAATGGCAAAAAAATCAAAACGCAAACTACGCGTTGCAGAAATTTCTTGTACAAACAAACGTTGTGCGAGTATCATTCATCAGGGTACCTAATTCTCCAACTAAATGGTGTACTTGGCAGAATCAACATTAAACAATAATGGCTCGGCAATGTACATCTTTTTCTTCATTGACCACCAATAAGGAAAATCTCAGTACTCGGCCAAACTAAAACCAAGATCCATTGTTGTTCATAAAACTGAAATTTGGATATTAGGAAAGCCCCAAATTCCAAAACCCCTAGCAAAGGAGGGGGGGGGGGGGGAAGGGAAGGAAAGCACATACTAGGGAATCAGAATTGTTGCGATTCCAATGATACAGAGAATGCCATCCAACATTTGCGATAACTATGGCCATAGTGCTTTGCTCCATATTACAACCAGATGCTGTTCAGAAAACAAAAATCCACTTCATTTAAAATGAAGTTAGGCAACCACATCAATGAGCAAAAGTTGAGCTGCAAAAACTATCGCATTTATATACTTTGAACACTAAGGAATTTCCTCTTCTTCCTGAGTACAAAAGAAACTAAGGAAAACAAAAAAAGTGCACAAAATTTGTTTGACAGCTCTAGAAACCAATTAGAGAAATAAATTTAGCATCAAGAGCCATCAAATTTGGAAAATGCAAAGTAAACCTGGGTTCAATCGGCTTCCAAGTTCTTGCTACAGCAGAGCTCCAATGCTCTACACTTGCTTTAATCCTGTCCCTGCAAAACATAATGGGCCCAAATATTATTAGCAATGGAAGTCCTTCAATTCAAAGTAAGCAAATAGAGGGGGAAAGGAAGCTTTGAACTTAAACTAGATAACCCCATTTCTGTCCAGATAAATCAAGTAATATGCCTTACCGTCTCGAGGACACTGGAAACTGAGTTATCTGATAAGCAACTTGCATGAATGATAGGACCCCTTCCAGTACTCACATCTCTAATTCCCATCTCACTTTTGCTATCAGAGTTGGCCAGGTAAACAGCCCCTTTGAACATCCACTCACCAGTTTCCTGACAGTAAAAATCTTCAAATAGCTCACCACACAACACACACAAGCATTGTTTTTCATCTGCTAGAACCATAGCATCCTCTTGACTTTTGTCTGCTTCTTTGCCATATGTATCTACAGAATCAGTAAACTCATTCTCAGATGGATACTCAGCCTTGCCAAGAATCCAATCATTTGACTTCAGATACCATCTAGATGCACTAATTAAACCATTTTCTTCGCTTTCTCTTGTGGCATGCCACTTCAAGTGTCTATTGAACTGTTCTTGGAATCTAAGCTTATGGCCACATATGCTGCACTGATGTGGAAAATTATCAAATAATCCACTAACTACAGATGAATGGAATTCTCGAATTACATCAGGCTTAAACTCTAAGCCAATGAGATTTCTGATTCCTGGGCTGGTTGATTCAGACAATGATATAGGCGTTCTTGCAGTGTCGTCTACCTCATCCTTGGTAGAAGGAACAGGGACAGTGGCAGAACCAGACACTGAAGCCACAGGCAAAGAGCTAGTGGTGGTAATGCTATCGCTTTGTTCTTCCAATCGAGTAAGCAACTCTGAAGGCACCTTAGCTGGTGACTCTGTTTCTGCAGATATCAAACCTTTTGCAACTAAAGAGCTTAAAAGGTTTGCAATTGGATTTAAGGTATTATTGGTATCACTTGATGTCTGGGCTGAGGCACTGCTGACATTAGAGGAAGCTGGTGGTAGAGTAGATGCCCTAGGTGGTCCAGCCTTTCTTAGAGGTATTTTTGGAAGAACAGATACATTATCGCTGGAAGGACCTAACGAAGATGGTGATGCAATTTTGGACACTGAAGAAATTAATGTGGCAGGGGAAGGGCCACCTGACCGTGAAGGCCGAACCCCTAACCGAGATGGAAGATTCCCTGTATCCAGATTACTTTTAGTTTCTCTGGCTAAAGGCACTTCGGACATGGGTGGCTTCTCAGTCTTAACAGTAACTTCATTGTGAGAAGAGCCCAGTTGGTGCTGATGCCTTGCCTGAAAAGTCGTTGAAGAGAATGGACCCTGCAAGTTTTTCAGTTGTGAACTTTGTAAGTTACCAACCTGAATACTAGGAGGAGGGGCGGGTGAAGAATCTTTAATATATTGGCTCTGCAGACCTCCCAGAAATTGAGATGCTTTATGATTCTGGGGAAGGTCTTGCTCAGCCAAATTTTGCAGTGGATGAGAAGGGTGCACACTTACTGGCGGTGACGGAGACCTTTGTTGTAAAGGTGACTGCCCTGAAGGGTTTTCAGCTCCCAAAGAATGAAATTGGCCTGCAATTCCTGGCAATCCTATTGTTGCATTTGACAGGAAAGGCTGATTGACCATCCTGGCAGCAGAAGAATTTGCATTGGCTGGTATGGCACCATGTGTGGACACAAATCTGTCCGAGTGACCTGCCTTCCGATTCAATTCATCAATAGATTGCTGCTCCTGCAATTGCCATGATAGTGATGGATGATGATGAGATGAAGGTAATTGTTTCTTTTCAGTGGCTTGAGATTCAATGGACATTTCTCTATCAACATTAGCCCGAAAAGGATTTCTGATTTCGAGGCAATCTTCAGCTTCCTGCACGTGAGAAAAATATATACATAATATATCAATAATGTGCTACATACTATTATTAACAATGCTAAATGAGCAGATAAAACCAGGATTATTGTATTAACTGATGAGACAACAATTTAGGGATCTTTGTTTGTAGGGATTTAGGGTTTAACTCAGTTATTAAGGGTCATGTTGTTTGGGTCCCAGACTCCCGGGATATGCAATCCCAAATCTAGGTAGGACTTCATTTCTTTTTCTTTTTTATTAGGATTTTAAGAGTCTTTTAAGCTTGGGTTGTATAAATTAGGGTGTCCTGGCCACCTACAGTTGGCATATTATTTTATCTTGAAACTCAATTTCATATAGAATTTTTCAACTAAATCTTGGTTTTTAATATCGTCCCAGTTCTGTTCTGCATCAGTCTGATACCCAAATCACCAAATTCTACCAAGCTTACCAAATTCTCATCATCAGCAGTCCAACTATTTTTGCTCAAGTTGCTAACAGTGGATGCACCATGAACAGTCAGGCCAGAGTTCATCTCATCCCATGTGTACTCCTCTTCCTCAGAATTTTTCCAGCTCGCAGAGATCACACTGGTACGTGTGCTACTTATGTTCTGTGTAGGCTGATGATGCACATCCAAAATCATGGACTTTGGTGCTTCAGTATTCAAAAAACTATACTTAAGACCTAAACCATTTCCTTGCCCAGACATGGTCCCTGCAACGACACCAGATTTGCTGTACCAACTTTTGTCATGTCCTGACTCAGTCACCCTACCACCAGGTCGGCGGATACCCAAGCCCAAATTCCTTGAAATATTGGAACCATATTCATTGCTTCCATAGGATGCACCAATGCTCTTTTCCAGAACAGAATCATTGAATGCACCTCTGTGAGCGCATTGCTCATTCTGCAATGTACATTATCACATTAAATCATGAAAACTGACAGAGTGAACAAAATAAGGGCAAAGAAATTTTACTTCACGTGAATGGATGTTAACAGTAACACTAGGATCCACCCATGGTCGTCCAACGCCCAAAGTTCTACCAGGCATCTCTGGGTCATCATTTGTATTTGAAATCGCTCCAGTGATATCATCAACAACTCCTTTAGTCTTCAGGACAGAGAAAGTAGATTCCAAAAAAATTAAGCAATGGAGATGTGAAATAAGAAAGAATATGGCAACCTAAGTAACATGACAGAATGTCTATTGGTATAACAGTTAAATTATCATCTTTGCAAGGCCAGCATTGTATGGATAATAGAACACTAAGAACAGTGACAGGTATAAGAAGTTGGCTCTATAACAAACCCATCCCAACTGGGGGGGAAGAGTTTATGCTTCCAGGCTAGAGTTGGTTGACTAGTTGTATAGAGAGGAATTGTCTTAGATATCCCACAAGACAAATTGTCAGCCAAAAAAGTGTTTCATGAATGATAAGGAGGATAAAGGTGTGTAAATTAGTCTGTTGGAAAGGTTCAATACAGTATACAATGTTTGCATTAATATTGTGGTGTCCCAACAAGCAACAAACATAATTAAAAATATGATATCAAGTCATCCATCCAATCCAGTTTCATCATGCAAGGAATGAATTCAAGTGCCAATTCATCAACATAAATTCTGTATTTGCATCATGGCTTGACCTATCCCAGTCAAATCAATGTTTTAAAACTTTGAAGAATAAATTGAGGTGCAATCATTTCACCTACCCTGCTGGACTGCTGTAGACGCTGTCTTTCTAAGTATTTGGGATTCACATGGATACTATGAGGTGGACGTTGTGACTGTGAATCACTCCTGAGTGTAGCAGAAGCAGAAGATGAGCCATTGACTGCAGGAGTGAAGCCCAATTCCTTCTCAATAACCTGAAGGGTCTGAGGAGGAAAGACTCCTTTCCAAGTTCCAAAAAGATGCCTCATACTTTGATGGACAGAAGGATCAACCTGTCTGTATGCTTTGATGAATACCTAAAATGTAAAGGAGTAATTAGAAACTACCAACTTAAAAATAGGCATCTAAAAATCAGACAAGATATCTTGAGAAAGACGTGCAGGACATGAGTACATTTTGCATAACATAATAATCTGACAGATTCATCATAGACTGTCATAAAAAAATGTATAAGAAGCACACTATAAGAGAGAAGATAAATGGAAATCAATAACAGGCTAAAAGAAGAATAAATATCTGACCTCAGGTAGCCTGGCAGCAAAGTATTTTATATAATCCCGCCCAATATTCTTAACAATACTGTCTAAGAGATAAAGTGATGGCAGCTTTTGATCACTAGGAACCTGGAAAAGTATCAACACAATTCATGAAAAAGGACCTTTTTTTAGTATAACAAAAAGAAAACTAATGACCAAAGAACAAGAAAAAGACAGCCTGACATATGTTATGAAAAGTAACAGAAACCAATAATATACAACTCGCACAAGGAAAACAGCAGCAAATAAAATCAAAATCCAGGAATATTATCATTGGCAATTGGATCTAAAGTTACATAAAAGTTTCCATAAAATGTCATGCCTGTTCAAAATTGTTAGTTATTCCATTCCTTAGATCATATGTTGCACTTCATGGAACTAGTACAACATATATGAAAAGCCTTAATAATGTAAAAGATCTATTACAGTAGTCTTTGGAAACTCAACAAATATGAAACGTCTTGGTCACAATCTCAATTCCTACAAACGAATGTGGTCCAATCTTCCAGATCATAATAAATAGCAACTTGCTCCTTCTGCTATCTGATTCAAATTGAGGGATACATCTCTGTTATCATAAGTTGCATGCTACATACAACACCCTCAATCAAAGCAAATCCACTAGTGCAAAAATGAAATGATAAAAATATAATGTCTTTGTACAACTAGGCTAAACAAAGTCCCTCTCTAAAATATAACCACCACCGCCACTCAAAAAATAAAAACTGCAGGTAAACTGTATTTTCCTATAACCTAAAAAGAAAAATAAACCAGAGAGGTAAGACTTGAAAGGATGCATTGGCTGGTGATATACAAAACAGAAGCACCGTTTCACGAGAAGTGACAAAATACTGTACAATTACAATGTATATTACGATATAAGACACAAAGAGGGAGAGAGTGAGAGAACATTTATTGAGATTGGCAACAATGCATTGGTAATTTTTTTTCCTCATACATTGTATTCAATTAAATTTTTTTACAGATCTATATCAACCTCTGCATACAAAGTCAAGAAAATACCAGGACAACTGCGGTATACCACTCTAATGATGCTGCTTGTCAGTTGCCAATGGATTACCAGACTGCCATAATCTTGCAAATTACAAAATGATAATTTTTTTCACTCCATTTTCATTTTGACTGTAAAGCTATATATGTTTTACCCTTCCTACACAGTAGAGATAGAAACCCAAAGCCAACTCGTAGATAAAAGCCTTGAGTGGACCAATGAAATGAAATGGGAAAATCATAATAAAGCCCATTTGCAAATATTTGATCTCTTCATATGGCAATTGCAACTCTTCCCACACATCACCATGCAACTTCCGCAACGGTTACAACACTAAACCACCAAATTCCATTAGTTGCAAAAATTACAATACACGGTAACCTTGTCGCTTTCTCCGCAAAATACTCACACATCACATACCATGACAATAAACAACACCATTCATCACAACATCAGGAACACCAACATTAAAAAAAAAAAGTCACGTTTTCCTTTCTATTCGAAGTATGTTACAACAATTCAATTCAATCAGCAATTGGCTACATAACCCTAACAAAACAACAATTGAACAGAGAAACAGCTGCACAGTACTGTAAACTAAGTTCACCTCTAGAATGTTAGCACAAACAGTGGCTGCAATGGCCTTCTCCGCAGCTTGATTCTCCCCTGCAATGATAGTCAAGTTGGTAATTATCGGTTTCGAGTTGAAAGTAAGTTCTGCAAGAGCTGCCTTATACTGAGCCACAAGCTCCTGAAATGGCAGTGGCTGCGGCTGATAACCGCCGCCACCGCCACCGGCACCGCCCCGGCGACCAAAATCACTGCTTTCAAGATCTCTGTCGTTTGTTCTAAACCTTGCAGACGACAACGTGGTGATCCCAGAAGCCACTTGTCGCTGATGAAACTGTCGGGCACCCGAATTCGAAGCCCGATCCAGCTCTTCCATCAACCGGGGCTTCTTCGGACCCGGTTCTCGCGATCTATCGAACGGTCTACGCGAATTCTCCATGCCCACAAAATCAAACACCAAAAACAATCCAAAAACCCTAATCCTAACCCTAATTTACATACAATTGCGCGACGAAGATGTAGAAACTAGATTACAGGATAGCAATTGCATCGCTGTTATTGTATTCTTTACATCAAAACTGAAAAATCAAAATTAAGCGAACAAAAAAATTATAAATTTACAAAATTGAAACAAAAAAGGACCTAATTCTAAATTATACAATGATAATAGAGGCAAAACCCTAATTCCGGTTCATACAAGCGAAGAAGAAGAGGGATAGATTAGAGAGAGAGAGAGAGAGGATTGAGGAGCCCTAAAAATTTGATCTTGTGTCGGGTTCGAATTCGATAGGCGAGAGATGAAAGAAGAAGAACAGTTGAATAGTAAAGCTGGTTGTTCAGACAAAGACTTGTGATTTTTTTTTTCATATTTCTGAAGGAGGCTCTATTATATATGGATGGGTTTCATTATTAAATTCTTCTGTCTATACTCTATAGTTTGACCATAGATTCTGCTGTTTTTTGTTTTTTATTTTTGCTTTTTCGCCTTTGGTGATGCCACACTTATGAATAGGTGGTGTAGACGTGTATGAGACTGGCTTCCAAATATGGTAAAAACGGTGGATTTTTAACAAAATCTAGATGAGATGAGACATGGTGCATGATACCTTACTTTAGTGAAAAAATTAAATATTTTTAAGATATTGTCTCTTCAAAGGAAAATTCATGATTAGGACTTAGGAGGACTAGGCACAAACTAAAAAACAATATACTAGTGCATGTTACATAATAGAAAATTTCTCATCAAGTTTTGACAAAAGATACTGCGGCAACGATGTACCAATAGATTTGGAATGAGCAAGATTAGCAAGGTTTAGGTAAGCATCAATATCGCATGTATGCCCACATCACGTCCAACGAATAAGCTACTCTCTTCCCATGTATTTTACACATGTATGAAGAGCTAGACGCAAAACCAAACATGTATTTAGTTTTTCTGCTTATTCTCTATCAAGCTTTGTATTCATTACACCATCTAGGAGACTAGATAGGTCTAACAGTACTTCTTCGATAAAAATCTCATTACTACAAGGGAGTTGTGTTCATTGTAGACTCTTGTAAATTTGTCATTGAGAGTTAATAGGAGAGGTTATAGTATGGTTGCATTGTGGTAAATGTTGTGGTAAGTAGTTTTTTTCTTTGACATTGTTCTAACTAAATTCCACCCAAAATATGTGTTTTGAATTCTTGGATTCTTCACTTGAAGCAAAAGGATTCCTTTTCCAAACTCAAAATCCTTAACTAAATTTTGAGAATTATTTCCCTTGCATTGTTAGAATCATTGATTTCCTTGTCATCAATAGATGATGTCCTAAACTAAAAATAATTGTCAATAAGCAACTTTCACTACTACAAAAATGATCTTCAATGATGATGAATCTAAATAGTTCTTTCAAAGCCGTTGTCGTTCAAAATGTGATGATATTTTTGTAAATAATTGAAACTTTTTAACCACAGTTTTATGAAAATCGTCATGAAAACAAGTATTCGATGATGTTTTTTAGAAACCGTCATAGAAATCAAGTGTTCCACGACGGTTTTTTAAAAATCGTCTTTGAAATCAATAGAAATAGAATGTTTCATTATCCTTGCACTCTTTCATTCTCTCTCGCGCCCTCTCTCCTTCTGTCCCACGTTGTCTCCCTCAAGCTCCAGGAGGAGGAGCGCGAGCACCACATCAACTTCATCCCTGACATCTCCACCATCAACACCGACCACATCAAAGTCAACAAGGAGACCCTCAACATGCTTCATTCCCTCGGAATCAATGACATCCCCGGCATCACACAGGTTGACATTGTTTCTATTCAACAGAGCTTCCCCTTCACCAGGAGGTATTGATGTTGATGGAGACTCTTTGGGTTTTAGATGTAAGACTTTGTTTTATGATCTTCTCATTTTGTGTTTTCACAGTTTTTATTTATTTCATAAGCCTTTTAATTTTTATTATTGTTGCTGCTAATGCTGCGTTAATTTAGACCAAGTATGTTTTTCAAGTAAAATTAGGGTTTTGGGATTATATGAAATGATATACTATCTAAGTCTTCGATATATTCTCTTTTGTTTCAAATGTTGAGATTTTTGGTTTCGTGTTTAGTTGTGCCTCTTGCTTGTGATTAATCAAAATTTGAATGAATGGAAGCTGGAATGTGGTTATGAATTGCTTCCTAGAAACTATTACCAAAAGTGTAAACCTTATTTTAAGATTGAAAGTGTCGGTGTCATTATAATTTTAACTTTTTTGTTTGGGATTATCCTTTTTGTTTCATATGCAAAATTGTTGAAGTGAATACCGATTCATGAAGTTGTTAAAATGAAAATTTGTGGTTTAGTATAGACGAAAGTGTTATGATTGTAGGGAGTAAAATAGGGGTTCAATTCAATGTCGATGAGGTTTGTCACGTTTATGAAATGTTTCTTTGAAGTGTAATTGAATCAAATCTTATGATTTTTTATATGTTGCAGTATTTCTCAGTAGCTTTTGTGGATGAGAACCAAATTGAATCAAATGTTTAAGATATGGTTTACACGTTCCATTTTTTATTATAAGAACCAGTTTAAAAACAACTTCAGTTTGATGGCTTAGCTCCAAATTTACGGCATAGGTCTTCAAAATAAAGTCTAATTAAAATTCAAACTTGGCCTAAAAAAATTTAACATAATAGAATTAAGGGAGTTCAACAACATATTTTTATTTATTGGGCAAGAGACAGGGATAGACAGGCAAAAGAAATCTACCTGGGTTTACATTTGTTTCACATCTATGCAAAGAAATCTTCAATAGTTCAATTGGTTGCTTAATTAATTAATTGATTAATTAATGAATTTCTATTTGTAATTGGTAGACATTAGACTTCCATGATTTTGGTTATTTTGGATTTCCTGTTTCATTGGAAGGGGATTTCAAAATCAACCAAGAAGCAGGGCATGAAAGTTCATTCTTTGTAAATGAATCATACACTTATAGCTGATAAAATTCCCTGGTTACTCATCACAACTCACAAAGTCTGAATAGTTTAGTACTATTTAGTTTTTATGCATGTATTCTTAATGTTTATTGTAATATAATTGGAAAAGGAAGTTTTGTGTTATTTCCTAACTTGTTTATGACTCTAGAATTTTAGGCTATCCTAAGGAGTAATGCTACTGCCATTGTTGTTACCAATGTGTATGATATTCCTCTTGACTTGGTAAACACTAGTTGCAATGGATTTGGTTTTAGAGATTATAAAAGAGTATGTCAAAAATGATTTTTTTTAATTTTCTTTTTGAGCCTGATAATTATAAGTTGATTTACAAAATGCAATTAGTTTTGTCATGACTTAATTGATAATTACATTTTTTTTTGCTAGGAGTCTTAAAGTGTGTCAAAGTGATCCAAGAGTTGTCATATTCTCACAGTATCAGATTCTTATAGTGGATATTTTTCTGCATCAGACTAGTGGCTCGAATAATTTTTTTACTTCATTGGCAGTGTCTATCTTTTAAACTGATCCACTTAATCTTAACAAATAAAGTGTGCTAACTGCTATATTTCATATTATGCATTGCTTAACAAAATTTGATTTTATAGAAGTGAAGGTAAGGATAACTTTTTCCATTGCAAGAGATGTGGTGAGTATATTGCTTGCTAAGATTGTTACTATATGCTTTGCATTAGAAACATTAGAGATGTGTGTTAAGTATTTAATTTGTAGCTTATGTATTATGAATAAATAGAACCCTTGATCAATATCCATAAGTAGAGCTCTAAGTATGTAATTAATAATCATACCCAATATAAATTAAAATTCATGAAGTTCTAAGTGTGTTTTGTGAACTCATATTCATTTTACTGCTCAATTTTTTTCAATGTTCAAGCCTAATAATTTTCGGCTTATTCCTACTATCCCTACAAACAACTACTCTACCACAAACAATCTTAAGCATATGTTCACTACTCTTTTCATTGCATCTAAATTTAAGTTTAGGATCTAACTTCAGATAGCTTTTCTACTTGAACCTCTCTATGTACACTAACATATTCTTATCATTTTTGCAAATTCAGTGCTTCAATTTTACTGTAATTTGAATTCGATTTCATATGGAAAGAGCTAATAATCAAGAAATAAATCAAGTGAAACCGCAAGGAATGCTTCATATGTGCTTGGTTATGGGGCAAACCATTTAACTAGGGGACTCGTTCAAGGTTTTTATTTTCCAAGCCTCTTATTTATTTTAGATTTTTTAAATTCTAAGTTTATTTGTGTTTTCATCTCACTATTTTGTTAAAACTCTTCTCATTATCCTCTAAAACAACTCTTCTCATTTTAGCAACAACTAATTATTGCCTCTGCTACACATTATATTTTCCAAGTGTTTTAATCAGTGCACGATGCCTTTTTTTAAGTTCATTTGTTTTGGTTAAAAGAAGATGCACTGAACCAAATAGGGATGAGTAATTTTCACATTCCATAATAGCTATTTCACAATGCAATTTTCACATTCCAAAATAGTTATTTTGGAATAGGGGTATCTAATTATTGGAGTATTTTCTTCATTGGTATCTCTTAGGAGGTGCAAAAAGTAGAATTCTTAATCTAATAACACATTTCATTTACATATTGGGTCGCTTCCAAAGTTCCAAACCAAAAATCGAACTCAACTGCTAGGCTGAGAAAAAATCATATCCAAAAAATATCGGTTTTTTGGATCGATTTTTATTTTTTTTATTGGTTCGGTTTTGAACATTCATAGTTTCCCTCTTCCCTTCATCAGTTGACTAAAAGAGTAATTAAGTAATATTAATTGTGTTATTTATTTAATAGAAATAAATAATTACAATAATAATAATAATAAATACTAACAATATACAATAAAAATAATAATAAATTATTTTTATTCATTATTAATTTTTCTTTTTTTTTCTTTTCTTACTTGCCAAACAACTTTAATTTAAATATTTGTCCTCTATTTCACTTTAACAAAATAAAATCTTAATTTTCACTCTTTTACACTCAACTCCCTCCATTTCTAAATATAAGACTCTATGGTTTTTTCTCATTAATATACTAGCTTACATTGTCTTTTTAATTATTAAACTTTTCACTATTTAATGTGATTAACTTGTGTTTATTACATATTGTCGTTTATTATAACAATTCGCAAGGAATAGACAAAATACTTTTTAAATGCAAAAATAATGCACTAACCAATGCTTGACAATGCTTCAAAAATAATGCACTAACCAATGTTTGACAATGCTTCATATTGTGCATATCACCTACAACATATTAATTAATTAATAATTTGGTATGGATTGTCTAGGTTTGTTTCCTATATTTGTTTTGGTTTGAAGTGCATGGATTTGTTTTTTTGTTAAATTACAGGTTGGGTTGGCTGTAAAACATAATAAATATTGGGAAAAAATTATGACGATTCCTAAAAATTTTAGAAACTCATCATAGAAAGTCTATCTTTTATGATGATTTTTCTCAAAATCACCATTGATGATGATCTTTCAATGATGATTTTCTAGGAACCATCATAAAAATTTCATTTTCTATGATGGTTTTATGAAAAAATCATCATAAAAATTCATGTAAAAAGGCTTATATTGTAAAAACGCAACATATTCTAAGACAGTTTTAAAATCATCATTGAAAGTTATCCACATTCTACAATGGTAGATTACATGACAGTTAAAAATCATCATGGAAGACCCAAAAGAACTATCATCGAAGGCCTTATTGTAGTAGTGTTTTACAACATAATGTCTTTTGTGTGTATCAACAAGTTTTTAGGAAGGAAGTGTCTTACTGGGACACATGTATTGGTGTGGATGAAAAAAAATCCTCAAATACATAAGATGGAGTACACACAAAAGAAAGACGTGTAGGATGAAGTAGAACTCTTGTATCTAATGGAGTACACACAAGTTTTTATGTTCCTAGTCTATCTAGGAATTTAGTTTCAATATCTAAATTTGATGTTATTGGATACTCTTTTAGTTTTGGTAATGGATGTTTCCGTTTATTTAAGCATAATCATCTCATTGGTATTGGTGTTCTTTGTGATGATTTATATAAATTGAAATTAGATGGTTTGTATGCTGAAACCATTTTAACTCTGCATCATAATGTTGGTACTAAACGTAACTTAGTGAATGAACGATCTGCTTTCTTGTGGCATAAACGTTTAGGTCATATTTCTAGAAAAAGGATGGAAAAATTAATAAAGAATGAAATTCTTCCCGATCTAGATTTTGTGGATCTAAATATTTGTGTGAATTGTATTAAAGGAAAACAAACAAAACATACAAAGAAAGGAGTTATAAGAAGTACTCAGCTTCTTGAAATTGTGCATATTGATATTTGTGAACCTTTTGATGTTAATTCTTTTGGAAAGGAAAGATACTTTATTACCTTTATTGATGACTATTCACGTTACAGTTATGTCTACTTACTGCATGAGAAATCTCAGGTAGTAGATGTCTTAGAAATTTACTTGAATGAAGTAGAAAGACAATTAGACAAGAAGGTGAAAGTTGTTAGGTTTGATAGAGGTGATGAGTATTACGGAAGATACGATGAAACTGGGCAACACCCAGGTCCATTTGCTAAACTTCTTAAAAAACGTGGCATTTGTGCGTAATACACAATGCATGGTACACCACAACAAAATGGTGTATCAGAAATGCATAATAGAACTTTAATGGATATGGTTAAAAGTATGTTAAGTAATTCAATTTTACTCATATCTTTGTGGATGTATGCCTTGAAAACTGTCATGTATTGGTTGAATAAGGTTCCTAGTAAGGCAATTCCAAAGATACCTTTTGAACTGTGGAAGAATAGGACTCATAGTATAAGGCACTTGCATGTTTGGGGTTACCAGACAAAAAAATAAGGGTTTATAATCCACAAGAAAGAAAACTGGATGCAAAAATAATTAGTGGATATTTCATTGGTTATTCACAAAAGTCAAAGGGGTATATGTTTTATTGTCCTAATCATAGTATGAGAATTGTTGAAACTGGAAATGCAAGGTTCATTGAAAATTGTGAAATTAGTAGGAGTATAGTTCCATGAGAAGTGAAAATTAAAGAACTTGGAGTGCAAGTCCTTTTAGCTTGTGTCTTTAGCAGTAAGGTGATTGCTCATTTAGTTGTTGTTACAAACAATAATGAAGAAGCATAACACAATAATCAGCCCATGATACATAATGGACCTATTATGGAAGAACCACAAGAAGTAACATTAAGGAGGTCTTAAGAGAAAGGAGACCAATTATTTCGAATAACTAAGTGGTATATCTATTGTCATACCCTAATTTCATCCAGGCACTATCGTTCGTTGATCTTTTGATCCTTGCAAGTCGACTTGTGGTGTTGAACGCCAGTTACAGTGCGAAACAGATGATAATTTAGTGTGTTGATCAAGAATGCAAAAGATACCAAAAAAAGGGGGCAAAAGGGTCTTTTCCTTGGTTTTCTTAGACCCTAGCTCGCCCAGGCTAGCCTCTAGCTCGCCTGGGCCCCTAAATTACTTCAGCCTGAAGGAACCAACTCACCTGGGCGAGCCAGTTACTTCAGGAGTAAGTCTCAGCTCGCTTGGGCGAACTCCAGCTCGCCTGGGCGAGCTACCATTGTCCCAAGTGCCTTTTTTCTATAAATAGGCATGAAGAGGAGCTGAGGAAGGGGTTCCAGGGGTTAGTAGTGAAGGAAATTGAGAGAAGAGAGAAAGAAGAAGAAGAAAGAAGAGGAAACGAAGTTGAGGCGCTGCCGAATCGCGACTGTAATCAATCTCTACGTTGTTTCTTGTTCGATGTTCTTCGTGCAACCATCAGTTAGTTTTGTTTTTAAGATTTGAATGTGATCTATGCACCCTTAGGGGTCCCCTTTGTTGTTTTGTGCATATTCATTTCCTCCTTCTATCATCGGTAATCTCATTTTCTTTGTAAAGTTCAATCTTAACCGATCACTAGTGTTGTAAAGTTGTCTTTAAAATGATTGAAAGTTAATAAACAAAACCAAGGTAAAACCAACTCATAAATAACTTCTTTTTATCAAAATATTACTTGAGATCGTTTCAAGTTCCAACGCCTTAACGATTATCTCCGCTTTTCAAATTTAAAAGATCGTTTCAAGGTTCAACGCCTTAACGATTCTCTCCTCTTTTCAAAATTTAAAACATTATTTCAAGATCCAACGCCTTAAACGACTTTTTGTTCGCAATTAAAATGAATCTTTCAAAAGGATAAAAGCAATTTGACACACAAACTTTCTCAGTTTAAAGAACTACGTAGGTCTGAATTCCTCATCGCACTTAAGGATACGTAGGAGCAAGGGCAACACCCTTGTCGAACCCAAAAAAAATAAAAATATAAAAAGGGAAAATAAATAATTTTTGAAGTCACATTTTTGCATACTCGATTAAAGGCTGAGGTCCCTTGTGACGGGCGTGTAGGGTGCTAATACCTTCCCCATGTGTAAACAACTCTCGAACTCTCATTTTCAAAATTCGCAGACCTCTTTTTGGTTTTTCTAATGTTTTCCCTCAAATAAACGTTGGTGGCGACTCCCACGCGTTTTCCTTTTTTGGAAGATGCTCTTATCTATTTTTGTGCGCACTCCCGTCGTAGGATAGGTTGCGACACCTATATGGAACAAAAATAGACTTAAGCATTAATGATAATGATCAAGTTTCATTTTCACAAGCTGTAAGTTGTGATAATCCTAAGAAGTGGTTAAATGCCATGAAGGAAGAGATAAATTCCATGGAACATAATGGTATTTGGGACCTTGTAGAATTGCCAAAGGGTTGTAAGAGATTTGTTTGTAAATGGGTCTTCAAGACTAAACATGACTCTCATGGCAACCTTGAAGGTTACAAGGCTAGACTTGTTGCTAAGGGATTTACTCAAAAAGATGACATTGATTATAAAGAAACGTTTTCACTAGTCTCACAAAAGGATTCTTTCAGGATTATCATGGCATTAGTAACCCATTATGACTTGAAGCTACATAAGATGGATGTGAAAACTGTCTTTCTTAATGGAGATTTAGAGGAAAATGTTTATATGGACCAACCAATGGGGTTCTTAATTGAAGGAAAGGAACACATGGTGTGCAAATTAAAGAAATCAATATACGGTTTTAAACAAGCATCCCAGCTATGGTATTTGAAGTTTAATGATACCATTGTTTCCTTTGGATTTAAGGAAAATATTGTTGATCGATGTATATATCTGAAGGTCAGTGGGAGTAAGGTTATTTTTCAAATCATGTATGTTGATGATATATTGCTTGCAACTAATGATATTAATCTTCTTCATAAGACTAAGAAGTTTCTCTCTAGTAGCTTTGAAATGAAGGATATGGGTGAGGCAAGTTATGTGATAGGGATAGAAATGTTCCGAAATTGATCACAAGGATTATTAAGGTTGTCTCAAAAAACATATATCAATAAAGTACTAGAGATTTAGGATGGACAAGTTCTCAACATCACCTGTTCCAATTCAGAAAAGAGACAAATTTAGTCTTGCACAATGTCTTAAAAATGATCTGGAACAAAAACAAATAGAAGCAATTCTGTGTGCATCAGTTTTTAGGAGTATTATATATGCTCAAATTTGTACTCGACAATACATAAGCTTTGTAACTAGAATGTTAGGAAGATATCAAAATAATCTGGGAATGGAACATTGGAAAGCTACAAAGAAAGTTCTGAGATACTTACAGGGAACGAAAGATCACATGCTTACATATAGGAGGTCTGATCACCTTAAGGTGATTGGGTACTCAGACTTAGACTTTGTTGGATGTGTGGATATGAGAAAATCCACTCTTGACTTAGTATTTCTCTTAGCCAAAGGAACAATATTGTGGAAGAGTGCAAAGCAATCACTTGTTGTTGCATCTACCATGGAAGCTAAAATTGTAGCATGATTTAAGGCTACAATTCAGGCTAATTAGCTACGAAACTTTATTTCAGGGCTTGAAATTGTCAACAGTATTGCTAGGCTACTGAAAATATATTATGATAACTCCTCAGCAGTATTTTCTCTAAGAACAACAAGTAATCTAAGGGTGCTAAGCATATGGAATTGAAGTACTTTGTCGTAAAGGAAGAAGTTCAAAAATAAGAGTATCAATAGAACATATTAGCATAAACTTTATGATAGTTGACCATTTGACAAAGGAATAACCGCCTAAGACATTTATAGAACATGTTGAAAGTATGAACATTATTGTTATTCATGATCATTAAGTGTAATTTACCTTATGTATTTTTAATGACACTCTCAGCTCATTTATGATATGTTTCTGATTACTTGTTCTCTATGTTTGCATGCATATTTGTATTAGAGTAATGTTAACAGGTTTTGTCTTGAATAAAGACATTATGTTGAACCAATGATGTACAACCGTCATGACTCGAATTGGTTTCTATTCTTAATCATGAAATTATGATGTACCCAATGTATAGAACAATTTAGTCATTTTAATGTGCATTATGTTAGTTTAATCTATTTATTTATTTAGTCCATAATGTTTAGTAATGTCACATGAGCCAAGTGCGAGAATGTTAGAATTAATGTCTCATGTGAGAGGCATGTGACTTATGTAGAGACTAATAAATAAATAATTAATAATTAGGGACTAAATTGTAATTGGGTAAAATAGGAGAAGTTTCTAAAGGCATCTGCTACTTGATGAGAGTAGTGGTTATAAAAGGGGTTAATACCCACTAATGTGAAACAAAATCCCCTTCCTGACAGAAAAATATTCTCTATAATCTCTAGTAATCACAAACGTAGAGAGACCAGAAAGAATACTCAAGGAAGTGAAATCTTGTTTCTCTCCTCTTCTAAAAAATCAAAGTACACAGGAGAAAAGTCTCATTATGGAGAAATATATGCATTGTTTATCTATTATTTTTGAGAATCATAGGTTTCAAAATCTTGTTGGTTTCCTATAATTATTAATCTAGGAAACCCTTAAAATGTTTACATGATCGTGTGGTTATGGGTATTATGATAGAGTAATTGTTATGAATCTAAATTTTATTTTAGGTTGAGATTGAAGTTGAGTTGTTTGAGAGTATGGGAATTTTATCATTTGAGGCTTGGAATTGTGGTATTTCGAGGTTTTGGAAATAATCTGGTTGTGCAATGTTTTTGTTTTTCAAGAAGGAATTGAGGGCAGTTTTGGAAAAATAAAAATCATTAAAACTCATATGCTTGCCTGGTGTTTCTTTGTTAATGTCTCTGACCTCCAAAACGCTTAAGCAAGGCAAGTGTAACATATTGTCCAAAATTAAGAGGTTTATTGTAGGGTTTTAAAACGGAGGAGTGATAAGTATAATAATAAGTTGAAACTTTAAGGAAAATTAGTGTAATTTACTCATAAAATTAAATTAAAATTTATATAAAAATATCTTTTAAAAATGTTCATTTATATATTTTACATTTAGCAATTAATTTAACAGAAAATTTTATCAAGTTCTTTTCAATCACTAAGGTAACATAACAACTTTCAATCACTAGCTTATATAGTTGTAATTGGATACAAGTAACCTACAACCTGATCAACCTAACTCAATTCATATATTTCAATCGTTTAAGTTGAGTTATTGGTTCGATTTGAGTTCATTTTATCTAATCCAATTATAGTTGGGTTGGGTATTAACTTGATGAGTTTTAAATCTATTTAACCTAATTAATTAAATCCAACCCAACCCAAGGTACATATAATATTAATAATTACAAATTATGCTCAATATAGTGTTAGTATAATTTGTATAAGTGGAGTTATTTTTTAGGTATGAAATGTTATATATTATTTAATCTTTCGAATTATATTTTTTTTCGTGTTTCTTTTTTCAAATTTTATAATATAATAATATTTTAATCAACTAAGTCAACTACCCAACTCAAATTAATCTAATTAAGATCGGATTGGTTTGGTTCAATGTGAGTTTTTTACAAAAATAAATTAGAATAATAATGAACCCAACCTAATTGCATGGCTTTTGTTATATCTATTCTCCTTTTTTGCTAAGTACACTTCCATTTGTTTTTTCTTCTAGTTTTTATCATCGTATATATTCTTTATACCCATAATGTGGATACATAATCATTATTTTAAAATGTATTTTTTAGAATAATGTTTTTATTTTTAACATTTTGGAAGTATTTTCCAAAAGATTTTTTTCTTCTGAAAAGTACTTTCTAAAATGTTATAAAATAAAATTATAATTTGGAAAGTACTTTCTATAATATTGTATTGTGTTCCAAAAAGTAATTTTCAAAATGTAAAAAAAAAACATATGAAAAAATTAAAGTTGAACACTAGGACCATTACGAAACCTATTTAAAGGAAAAAATGTAATTAGTGAGGCAAATGAAGTGGAGAAAACATATTATTGATATTGATCTTTCAATGTGGACAATTCTAAGAGATGTTTCGCTGCAACAACTTGAACAAATTTTAAATCTAGTCATACATTGTTGCATATATAAAATGAGAGACATTAATAATGTTGTGTACGTGAGTGGAGAAAAATAGATCAAGAAAAGTAATTGGGAGCATAAACATATTACATTGGAGTTTGAAGGATGAAAAAATCTCAACACTAGAACAAGAGACCAAGCAAGAGAAGAATAAAGGGAGATTGAAGCAAGAGATCAAAGGGGGTAAGGTAGTGAAAGAGAGCAGGAAGTGTGATGAAAAAGAAGGGGATGTGTTGTTGCTATAAAAGAGGGAGTGTGCAAGGGAGAGAAGAATATTTACAAGAAAAAAATGTTATTTAAGTAATGAAATTTTCAGAAAAAGCAAGGAAATGTACTTAGAAAAAAGGAAATGGATATAGCAGCAACCAATTACATTTTATTAGGCTGGGTCTTAAAATAGTTGAAACTTAACCCAATATGACCTAACTACTTTCCTGCTTGCAAGCATCTTTCAACCACTAGTTATTCTTGTAGCTTCTAGTTAATTCTGTATTTTTCAATTAATTTTCCAATTGCTTTTGTTAAACATAACAAACTCTTAATACAATACAAAAAGAAAAAAAAACATGGTTTTCAAAAACAAGTTTATAAAAAAAATAATGGTTTTAATATTGATTTATTAATATATTTTGAAAATAATTTGAAAACGACTCCATATGAAAAAATAAAAAAAAAATTACACTCATAAGATAAAACTACCAAAAAATTGATTGAGTTGTTTAAGATAAGAAATATGATGTGCAATTATAAGAAAGCGTGAAATATAATTAAAAAAATAGAAGAACATTTTCGATAAATTTATTGGTTTGAGATACTCTTATGCGCCATGTCACCATCTAAATTTTAACATAGGAGCAAGTGCAAGAATGATTTCAGGCCTTACTAAATTAAAAAATAAAAATTACTTGTTTTATTCTATGCAAATGTGCAATGCATAATACGATAAATACTTTTCATTTTATAATAAAAATATTTTTCAAGATATAAATTATATTATAATTAAATTTTAAAATAAATAATTTTTTAATATATAAATTATATTTTAGATTTATGATATTGTGATATAAGATTATTTTTAATTATTGATAATTTTTAAAAAATATTAAAATTTAATCTACAAATATAAATTGATCGATAAGATATTAAGAGAAAAAAAATAAAAAAATGCTCTCTCACTGAAAAATAGTTTACAAAACATTTTCGATTTATTTGAAAATATTTTTATTCAAGATAATTAATTTAATATATATATATAGTATAAATAATAAATAATATAATTATCTGTTTATTTCATGTTATCATATATAATAAATTTATTAATTTTCTAATAATTATCTTACAATCCATATCGACAATAATTTGATGATTGAAAATATTTATCCAGTAGCAAATATTAATCTCTAAAATATATCTAATTATCTATCATCAACTATTTGATATCCTTCAGCAAATCTCACTAAATAGTTGCGAAAATAAATATCAATAAAAAAAAATCTCACTAAATAGTAAATACACACTGAAAAAAAAAATCAAAATTAAAAGACTGAAGAAAGAAAGAAAAACAAACAAATAAAAGGGCGTGAATTTAGTTGAATAGAAACAAAGGTACAAAACAAAAACCCCTCGTCCGCTCCAAAACCCTAAAACCTGAAAGCATACGCTACTTCTGCTTCGTTGCGATGTTGGAAATCAAAACCGCCAAGACCCGCAAGGGCAAGCGGGAGCTAGAGAAACGCGCTCCCAAGCTCGTAACTCTACATCCCTCTTCTCTCTCTCTCTCTCTCTCTCTGTTTTCCCAGAAAATCGTTACATTTTCCGGGAAAATCTTTTTTTGCAGGTGGAATCGGGGAAGAAGACGCTGATCCTGCACGGAACGAAGACCAGCGGCGTGCTGAACGCCGTGCTGGCGCAGATTTATCACCTGAAGAAGGACTGTGCCGTCAAGTACAGCCGCAGGAACGAGAACGTCAAGCCCTTCGAGGCCGGCGGCGAGACTTCGCTTGAGTTCTTCTCTCTCAAAACCGATTGCAGTATCTTTGTGGTAATAATCATTATTCTCTACTCTGCTAGGGTTACGAATATCGGAATATGTAATAGCTTGGATTTTAGTTATGGAGATGTTAGCGGTGATTGGTGAGGTAATATCAGTAATAGTAGTGTATCTAACTTTTGTGTTGTGCTAATTCAAGGCCTCTTTATAAATAAATAATAAAAATACGTTTCTATGTGATTATTATGTGATAGTAATGGAGAGTAATGGCTTTAGGTAGTGTTTGGATAAGGATTTGCAAAAAAAATAAAATTGACGAAATTTAGTGTGCATGAGATTTTTTTGGTTAAAGATGACAAGTATCCTCTTTAGGAGGCAATTCCGCTTGAGTCAGGTACCAGCGGCAAAGCTCTCCCTTTTAGTATTTAACGCAGCTGCATACAGGACTCAAACTAGAGAACGAGTCCATGGGAATTTAATTAGATTCCTTAATTTTTTAAACTATTTTGTTTGGATAAGAGGTAATTTAAATTTCTATTTTTTCAAACTCTGTTTTGTACTCAATTTCTTGATTTCTGACAATTTACAACTATGAAAATATTGTTTAACATAAAATAGAAGCAAATATTAATAGTTGTATAATTCATAGAAGTTTAAATTGAGAAAAGGGGGGGGAGAGAGAAAGAGAGGTGCATAAGAGAACGAGCATTCATCAAAGTTTTGGGATGAGTGTTCACATTGAGACCATGAAAAAGATGAAGAATTTCTAACAGGATGTTTGGTTTAACATCTACTAAGTGTAGATCCCCATCAAGATCAACGCAATACACTCTAATGTCTGTGTAAACTTGGGATTTGATATGAAAATACTGAGAAATGCATGTTTCAAACGTGCAAGCAAACACCCATAAAATTCTTTCATTTTAGGTGTTGTTTGAAATTCCTTCATTTTTCTTTGAAAACAATCCTTATAAATTTTATATCATTTTAAAAATTATTTCGATTTGATATCCAAATAAGTCATTATGATGTATGCTGCTTTAAATTTACTTAAAAGTTGAATTCCTGTCTAAAAATTTCCCCATCTAAACACACCACTAAGGCTTTTTGGTTTTGGTGTTTGTATTGTTGCAGTATGGATCTCACTCGAAGAAGCGGCCTGATAACCTTGTTATTGGGAGAACTTATGATCATCATATCTATGATTTAGTGGAGGTTGGAGTTGAAAATTTTAAACCCATGGAGTCTTTTAGTTATGATAAGAAGTTGGCTCCTAAGGAAGGGTCAAAGCCTTTTATTGTTTTTATTGGAGAAGGATTTGAGGCTGTGGAAGAGCTAAAGCATTTGAAGGAAGTTTTGCTCGATCTTCTTCGCGGTGAGGTGCGTTGTCATTGTTTTTTGTTGTCTTGCAACGTCCTTTTCGCTTTTGGCAGGGATTATATTAACAGAAGTAATGTGATGCATCATCCAGGTTGTGGAGAATCTAAATCTTGCTGGAGTGGATCGTGCATATGTATGTGCTGCCCTTTCTCCGAATCGTGTGTTTTTTACACACTGTGCATTGCGGCTGAAAAAGTCAGGCACCGTTGTGCCAAGGATGGAATTGGAAGAAGTTGGCCCGTCCATGGATTTTGTTCTTCGTAGGCATCGTCCTCCTAATGAAAGTTTGAGGAAGGAAGCACTGAAAACGTCGAGGGAGAAGCCGAAGAAAAAGGTTGGCAACATGTCTAAAATTTCTTTTGTTTTTATCTGTTAATGTAAAGTGAAATTATGTCTGAATTGTGTACTTGCGCTGTTGCTCACAGGAGAAGAATGTTAAAAAGGATGAATTACAGGGAAAGATTGGAAGTATTTATATCCCAGATCAGAAGGTATGACTAGTGTTTTCATAGCATTGACTGTTTCAAATTAGCTCCTTTCAGTAAAACTAAATGAACATCGCCTATGCATATGTTAGTTTTCTTTTCAGCCCTCTGAAGGATATCTAACCAGTTACAACAATTTGTGATTGTTTAGGTTGGAGAAACTCCTTTACCTTACAAAGCAAAAGGAGTGAAGAGGGAGCGCCGAGAATCGAAGCGGAAAAATGAGAGTGATGGAAGTGCTTCAAAACGGAAGAAGGAAGATTCTTAATACTTACAAATTACACTTGTTGTCTTTCCCTGGCATCTGATTATAATAGAATGATCAATTGTAGATCATATGATATTAAACTGCATGTTGTTTAGGTGTCATGAATATTCATGATTTTCCCCTATAAGGGGGGGTTTTGCCATCATTTTATTCAGCGTATTTTTTTCCCCTTCATATTTTGCCAAGTTGAAATGCAGTCCTTTGAACCATGAGTCTTAGCTTCTACTGTTAGTATATCAGTTCAAAGTTTAGATGGATGCTTTTCATTTCTAATTAGGTAGTGTTGGATTATAGCATTTTATTGTTTGCAGCGCCTATTTGCAAGTGATCTTCTGTTTTTTTTTAAATGGTCGTGAGCAGTTTCAAACAAAACAAATCTTTCCGTGACAA
Organism: Glycine max; assembly: GCF_000004515.6. NCBI lineage: Eukaryota > Viridiplantae > Streptophyta > Magnoliopsida > Fabales > Fabaceae > Glycine > Glycine max. The sequence continues at coordinate 6,364,453 of NC_038246.2, read as the reverse complement.
TGCTGTTTGAGTAATTGGTGCGGTGTATAAAATGGATTTTGAACAAGATTTTTTTTTTTTTAAAGTAATTTTTAGGTGTGAAACTATGAATCCACCTAATTTTGAGAAATGAGAACATAACGTACTCTTATTTTTTAACCGCCATGATTCATAGTATTATACCTAATTTATACAATAATTCATATATCATTTTTTATGTCTCTCTATCATTAAATAATTTTTGCAAACTCTACGAATCTACCTTTTTTAATAAATTTAAAGATATTTATTTATTATAAATTTAATCCTCTTTATATAAAAATTAGAATAATTGAACTAGAACATTTCTAGAAATCTCTCTTGAACGAGGAGTTTTATCAATATCATATACTTTATTTCCTTAACTGTATATCTCTTTCAGCTTGATCTTTTCATTTTTTTATTTCTGAATTGAATTTTAGTATTTTTTTTAAATTATCAAATATTTAAATTAACATTATATTTAAAAATTTAAATTATTTATCATAATCTAAAATATAATTTATCTATTTAAAAATATTTATTATTTATTACAAATTTAGTTATATAAAAATAAATATTTATTTTATGCATTGCATAGAATAAAATAAATTTAGTTATATAACATATACTTAATATATTACAAATATTTCATTTATTATAAAAATTAGATATATAAAATTAAATATTTGTCATATGGGCTAAATTACTAATTTTAGCAAAAACCAAACTAAACATTTATATAATCGTGTGCAGAATATTAATATATTTTTTATGAGTTGCAGAGTATTAATATAATAAAGTAAATAAAAGTAAAATAACAAATTGAGAAGAAGCATAAAATCAATGATCTTTTAGTAGAGCATATATAAGTATAAAAGGGAGAGAAAACAGGAAATCAACCAATTCATTTAAACAGCATACCTTATCACTCATATCAGGAATTCATGATTATTTGCAACAGGCAAAGCATAAGCATTGCAGAGAAAATAAGTCATAAGTCCCAAAGAGGGGTTTGATGATACCTTAGACCTGTGAATGTTTACTTAAATCATTCATCAGGTGAAAGGAAAAGTATGATTCACCTGAATGGAAGTTGTCAATAATTACACAATTAGAATTTACAAAGAAAAATATGGACAATTAAAGAATTAATTAATCTAAAAGAATAAGAAAAATTGAAAGTAAATAAGGAATGAAAGCAGGTGAAGGAATAATGTTTATAAGTCAAATGATTCAATAATATGACCCCTAGGAACCATAAATATAGCAAAGTAACCAAAGGGCAACAAGTGCAGAGGACCAAAGAAGCCCTATGGATCAAAATTCTTAGACCTATCTTCATTTGGCTGACCAGATTGACCATCTGTTTCACCAAGAGAAGGTTCATCAGTTGGCCACGTATCAATTCCAAAACTTCCTAAGCCAATATCCCAGATATCTGAGTCAGACATACCACTTGTGACTCCAAATTGTGGAAACTCTTCATAGTTGACATGATTGCCCCACAGCTCATTCCCACTGCTTAAAGCAGCACCACTAACATTGAGGCCAGAGTCCCATATATCTTCTAGCTTTATCATGCCTTCAGTTCCAAGAGCAGAAAAATCTTGAAAGTCTTTCTTCTCCTTGGTCAAACCCTCTGGGAAGGAAGGAAAATACTCTGGAGGAACTTCTAGAATTGGACTCATGACACTCTTCCCTTTGAAGAGGGGGTCTTCAGCTCCAAAGGTAGATGATCCTTCTCCAATCATCATTTCTTGAGACGGCGTAATCCCGTGCACTGCAGCCAAATCATCTGATACAATATTGTCAATTTGAGCAGTAAGGTCTTCTGCACCTACTACACTCATTTCTCCTGCCAAACCCTGTGAAAGGTAGTGAGGAGATTGTTCAATGGAAACTGAACTTAGTTTTGGAGTTTCAGAAGACATGGCTATATTTCTCCAATCAGGTTGATACCTCACTATCTGCCCTTCTTGGAGAGTTTCTGCTGTTGTTGTTGTTCCAGTTTCATGGTGCTGTTTGACAAACTTCCTTACCACTCTTGGAGAATCTATTTCCTTTTGCTCCTTCTTATGTCTAAGGCGGGCTAAAAAGGCGGGGTTTTGGATCAACTTGGCAAGGAAAGAAACCATTTGTTTCTGCCTTTGTTCTGCAGATTGGAGCCTTAGATTCACTTCTCCTGCGTGGTGAGCTGTTCTTCGTTGCTCTTGCTGCAAATCAACCACCTCTTCCATCAGCATAGTCTTTTCTTTCCTAAGCCTTTCTATCTCAATCTCAACCTCTGACCCCCCTGCCTCGGTAGAAGATCCGATTCCAATATAGCTACCAACCGGCTGGGATTGAGATGACCTGCGCCTTTGGATGTTCTTCAGCAAGTGCTTCTTCCCTCGCTGGAAAGCTTCGTTGAAAAACTCCCACTTGTCTGTGTCAATCTTGCGGAATCCCTGAAGACAAACACCAAGTTACCTGAGAATGAATGGAGCAGAAGCAGAAAGCCCCAAGACAAGAATGAGGAGGAGGGAAAAGGGAAGAAAGATCAGCAAAGCAAAACAAGATATATGGTTTAGGTACACTGAAACTTAGGCACTATGAGCTAATAGAGAGAGCAAGCTTGTATTGGATTAATGCAATCTGCAAATCCAAAGCAAGCTTTACACAGACATAAGGAAAAGTCAAAATGACACAAACAACCCACAGAACCCTGAGTAGTAGTACAGTACTACCTGTGAAATATGAAATCCCTTCTACAAGAGGAGGAATATTTCTCCTGTTGCCACTTCCAATAGTAGTAGTCTCTCATGTCTCAATCCTAACTACAATGCAAATGGTAAACATCCAAACCATATTCTTATTACTCAATTCCATAAGTAATGATATGTGAACATTCCATCATTGAGAAATATTCCTTAGGAACAAATAGCAGATTCAAAAAAGTACACCTCAAGATAGCAATTACAAATAGCAGATTCAACATAACAAAATATTAGAGTAGTGATATGTGAACATTCCATCATTTCAAACGATACGATATGGGGCACGAGCTAGCTTGAGGGTTGATGAACTCTCTTAATTTAAGCAGAATGCCCTTCACTCGTTAGAAAGAAAAGAAAATAACCCGAAACTGCTAAATCCCTTAGGAACACCTCATTAACACCTACTATTTATCTCTATCTTTCTCTTCCTTTTATATTATATTACCTATTATACCTATATATTTCTCTCTTGGCTCTCTTTATCTCTCTAGGTGTCAACTAGAGTGGAGGTGTCCTACAATCTTTATTCAAATATGAAACCAACCCTGCCTTTAACAAATGAGAAAACACAAGCCAAGAAACTTAGGGCTTGTCTGATTGTCTTCTCACTATTTGTTTTAAAAATTGTTTTCTAAATCAATTTGATACAACTTAGCGCTTAATTTCTCATCCAAAACCCATTAAGTTTTGAAAATCGTTTCTAAAACAAGAGTTTTAAAAATCAAAAGGCAAAAACTAGGAGATGTTTCCCCATCTTTTGGTTTTCTTCAAGTACTCTCTATCCAAGTACTCAAAAAAACAAACTTTTAAAAAACAAAAAATATGCTCATGGGACAAACACTTCCCAATATGATCAAGGGCTGGGACAGACAAATTTCTAAAAACAAAAAACTATTCTTGAAATAAGTAAACAAACAAACAAGGCCTTAAACAAAGTTAAGCATCATTCTACCTCCCTCCACAAACACACTACACACCCAACCATTACAAACCCACACGCATTCAGAAGATTCCTTCATTCTAATAAATAACACGACCATCCAATCCAAGAATTAGTACACAGTACACACCATAAAAACGCCTAAAAAATTTTACACTCATACATTCCCACTCGATACATCAACTTGTCCAATCAAAGTACATCAAAGTACATACATATGGTTAAGAGAGAAGTAAAGAGCGAAAAGATCACGGGTTTGATCCACTCTATTAACAAAACTAACATAACTAACAGAGATATAAAATTGAACCAATGGTTGAGAAAGGGAGACAGAAGAGTTCGAGGTTCGAATCTCCAAGCTGCTGAAATTTCTAGTCAAACTATCAAACTAACATTGATAAAAAAAAAAAAATCTAACATAACAAACTAAAATTCGCCCATAATAAAAAAAAAATACTTACATACCAAATTACAAAAACAGCCAAAGAAAACATTACATACCAACCTACCCAAAAAACAAAACCAAAACACAGTTATTTCTTTGATTGAAATGATACTCACATAAGTATTGAGCTGGCGAACGAAGCTGGAAAAGTTGTTGTGCTTGAAATGTCGAGGAAGGACAATTCTCGCGAACTCGAGAGGGTCCCACACGACGAAGCTGAGGCCCGTGGAGTTCCACGAGATGATCGGGTCGAGAGTCGGGGCGTCGACGAGGTCGAAGGTCTTAGAAAGAAACGGAGGAACCGGGTTGACCATCTCCAAGGGCTTGGGACTGGGAGAGTTGTTGCCATCGTTGGGGTTCATGTTCAAAGAAGAAGAATGAGGAGGGGTGAGAAAAGAAAAGAGAGGGAGGTGGGGATATTAAAAGGGTGTGAGGGCGGTGGAGGGTGGAGAGGTGATGGCGGTGGAAGGGAAAGGCCATTGCACAGTGAGAGACAGAGTGTGTGAGAGAAGGAGTTTGAGGTTTTGTTTTTGTTTGGTTTGTTTCCTGGCAGTTACGTTGGTTAGTTGCAACTGGGGGTGGTTACTTCTTGGTTGTGTGTTGCGACCGCGTCTAGGGCTCACACGTAGGACTGTTGTTGCTGTTCATTGGTTGGGTTGGATTTTGAGAGCGACTCCTTCTGTTGTGTTCACACTCGACAGTGCTGTCAACTTGTCTGGTCGCCCAACCCAACTTTACCACCCAATCGCGACAGCTTGTCTTTTTCTGGGGATTTTTCATGGGCCCGCGGGTCTTCATTTTACTACTTTTATTGGAAAATAATAATAATTGTGGTGAGAAAAAAAGTAAAAGACAAATAGAAAGTAGCAAGCTTTTTTTTTTTTTTTTTTTGTGATCCTAGTTGTGAGTGGGGTTTTATTTTTTTTGGCAGTTTATTGAACAAAGGAGTTTATTAAAGTATTTCTGTAAATAAAATATAATAAATAAAGGTTAATAAAAAATTCCAACCAACGGTCAGAGTGGAGTTGGATTCAAATTCTTTAATTAAGATTTTAAATTTAATTTTTGTGGATGAAAAAAATATAGATAAGAAAAGAAAAAAAATAACTCTAATTAAATAATCGATTTAGTTTTTAGAGGAAAATTAGTTATTAATAAAATTAATAAATACTTAAGCTATTGCCAAACTGACGCAGATTCCTCTTTGCTTTGGTAGAGCAAAATTTATAAACTATCCCTATTTGATCTCGTTGAAATGGAGAGTTCCGATTCTTTCTTCTGAAGGAAAAAAAAAACGTGAGCCTTTCTCTTTGATATAAGCTTAATTTTGATAATAAAATGCAAATTTGCTGCGACAATATTCATACTTCGTTTAATATATAAGGTTTACGTGAATTTACTTTTTCCTCTAATTTATGTTCTATGTATATAATATTTTTAATAAAAATGGCATTTTTAATAAAGATATAACACTAAAATAGTATTTCTAGGCCGAATGTACCCTATAGTTACTATGTTAATAGTACTATAGTAGTATTTCCGTGCCCGCCTTCGAAATTCGAATACGTTCCTTAAGGAATGAGAGTTATCAGAGTCTGGCTCGAAAACGAGCACTTATGAGGCTCTATCCACCTACCATTATTTTCCTGATCCCCTTGAGCTTCTACCTGTTCAATGGATCTATTCTTCCTCTTAGTGTCTGTTTAAGTTATTTTTGTTTTATTGTTTGAGTTTTCGATCATCTCTTATGTCCTGTACATAGACATGTATTTCTTTTATGCTTCAATTAAGTGTAAAACAAATTTTGCATTTTAGATTTGTTCTTTTATCATTCTGTTTATGGATTGTTTTTCTTTTCCAAACTTCTAAATGACGACCATGAATTATAAGAAACCATGGAAAAAGTGGTGTGAGTACAATGAATCGTGTGTTGTACAAGACAATTGGTGCTCATTACAGTATGAGGATCAGAAAGACAAAATACCAAAATACTGAAATAGCGTACATGTCAGATGGGATGATGGAGGGACCATCTGAATTAAAAGTATTCCCACCATGGAATTGATTCAATGCAAGTACAGAGTGTAATTCAATGGAGTCAACGGATCCAAGCATGCAGAAAAATGTAAATGTACACCGGTAGCGCTGGCAAAGCTGCTTATCATTAACTGAATGTAATTACAATGGGAATGTTTTTTTACATACAAAATTATGAAAGAAGAAAAAGTGAAACATTTCTCGGTAAAATTACAAGATCACCTAATCAAATAATTTTGTTTGGAACAATAAAGAGGGAGTATCCATGCTCTGCGTTGGAAATCAGTATTTCTTAAACCTGAATTAAAGAAATATACAATTGACTCTGCAACCAAAAAGACATGAACAAGCATTAGTTTGACCGCGAGGTTAGACACATGAACAATAGGGACAAAAAAAGCATATAAAACTATTTATTGAGTTGTAAATGCATTTCAGCATGATTTATAAATAATTATAACAAAAAATTGTGTACGCTCCAACCTCCAACTATAATGAGGTCATATCTCCACTAGAAAATCGATGACCATTCCCCCTTACCCACAGCACAACCAAAAATTGAGAAGACCGTCATGGAATTTGGCACTTACCTAGGGACAACTAAAGCAGTGTAATCTTGTTAGACATCAAAGACCAATAAAATCCTGTCATATGTGCATGAAAAGAACCTTGGCGTTCAAACCATTCAGGTCAGTAATGGCATGCTTGGACAACCAGGTTGAGGTGTAGGGGGTTTGAGCAATGGCCTCAAAGAATCCATAATACTGGCAAAAGAAGGACGTTTCCAAGGCTCACTGCAGTAAATTAATATCAATAAAATTTAATGACAGAAGATTGAAGTGGAATACATAAAGGTAGATGCATCTGAACTCACTTCGCCCAGCAAGCATCAATTAGTGCAGCTACTTGAGGATTCACATCATGTGGGATCTCTAGCCTTTTCCCCTTAAAGCCAACAGCTGCCACAACCTACATGCCAATATGCGTTTGTGAACATTGAAGCAAAATAAATAAATATGTAGTAGAAAACTATAGTATGTGAAGAGAAAATGTGGAATCTAGCTCCTTACAACAGAGCTTAACCCTACTAATTAGTGATTACACTGAAAAACAGAAAAAGCAACATATTGACAACTTTCTCTAGAACAGATTCTGCCCCTCATTCCTTCTTTCAAGCACCTGCGGCCCATTAGGCCCACTCCTCTTTCATTTAGAATAAACTTGGGCCAAAGGTCTACCTATGTGCATGCAAATGCAACCAAAGCAAGCATGATATAACAAAGATGTCATTGACCACCATGAAACAGGATAACACTCAAAAGTCAAAAAATACTTTGGGCACAACCTTAAAATTTCAACCATACACCCATCAATATTGGCTTGTCCAAGACATGCTTCAAACAATATACATTTCTTGCAATCATTCTCAGATTTCTATTCCCAGCCACATGCTATTTCAATTTCATTTATTCTTATGGTCATTCATTTCACATCACAAGTTTCATAAATGCTGAAAAAATATAATAATAATAATAATACAACTATTAAGCATAAACATACTGCAATATCATGTATCACAGCTATACAACAAACCTGTGCTGGATTTAAATTAATCCATGGCTGTTGCAATGTTGCAAGCTCCCATAAGATTACACCAAAGCTGTAAACATCAGACTTCTCATTCGATGGCTCATCACGAAGAACCTCTGGAGCCATCCACTCAGGCTAAGGGAGGAAAAGGAGAAAAATTAATAAAAACGTAGTTATAAAACTTCTGAAACATAAGTAGTACAAAACAGAAACATCTGCAGTCAATGTGAACTTACAGTCCCAGCAGCTGATTTGGATGAGAGAAATGTATTGGCCTTCAGACGTGAAAGCCCAAAATCACAAACCTACAAAAAGAAGGCATTATTATTTAGAGGGGAGGAAAACATCCATTAATGTCCAACAGAACAGATCAACCCCACCCCACCCACCCTCCCCAACGAAAAAACTTCCACAAAAAAAATTACCAATACACTGCACATGTAGTTTTCGTATTAAATGGCTTTTCAAATTTCAACAACATTCCAAATTTGAATCAAAACAAGCACAAATAATTTAGCAGAAGGCTGAAACTGTCAGGAAGTCCCACATCGCCGGCTCCAATTCTCAAGGTGCAACTTATATATTTGCTGGACAACTTCACTTAATGCCAATTGGTTTTAAGATGGAATCTAAAATGTTATCAAAGCCTACATCTTGGTCATTTGCCTCTTCGGGTAGGCTCGCCTGTTCTAACGAGCATTTGTGGAGGGGGACCTTAGAAAGTCCCACGTCGCCTGTCTCAATTCTCAAGGTGCAACTTGTATATTTGCTGGACAACTTCACTTAATGCCAATTGGTTTTAAGATGAAATCAAGCAAAAACATCTATCAATAAAAAGAAAGGTTTGAAATAAACACAACCTTCCTCAAGTTCATAAAAGATCCAGATCAAAGTATTACTAGAATGTACCAGGAAAAAAGTATCAATTACTATTTAAAGAAAAGCCAATCAAATCAATAGTTTATTCATGATATAGCTCCATCTCTCTAGACAATCCAAAAAGGGCTGTCATCTGCTATTTGGAAACCAGAAGTGTCATTTTCTTTTTGGGATGAAATACAAATTCCAAGAGACAGGTGGGGGAAGAGGGTTGCTCCCTCCCCAGATGTGAAATAGGTCCTGATCACTTGAGCAAATACATCTTACTACATTCAAGCTATGCTCGAACAAAAAAGACGTGAACATTGTGGCTAATTATTGGCTAGTATCAGTGTGAGGCTATCAGCAAGAAAAGTGGAATCCTACTGCCATGGGTGACAAATAATTTATATGAAACCCTTAAAGACTATTTGTAATTTTTATACTAAAGAAAACTCCATTCCTACCTTCACTGTATATTTCTTGTCAACAAGAAGGTTTGGAGATTTCAGATCTCTATGAACAATGGGGGGATTACGTTTATGAAGATAATTCATCCCCTTTGCCTGCAAATGATAAAATAACACATGGTTAATCAAAGAATACAAAGATTATTTTTATGACAATACAAATTCAAAAATACTAAAAAGCAGAAACAGTAGAGTTTATTTTTAAGAGAAAAAGGGTTATACACTAACAATGTAAAAAGTTTCATAGTCATCCAGTCACAACTCACCATGTATAATAAGTTCGTTGACTTTTAAAATAATTATCTTAAAGCAATTTAAACGATGATATGTGATTGGATGACGGTGTAAAATTGTTTTACACTGTCAATACATAGACATTAAACTCATTTTTTAAATACATACCACGTCATAAGCCATACCAAGCCTACGCCGCTCATCCAATACTTCTTTGGCACCAGACCTATGCAACAGCCTATATAAGCTACCCCTGCACTTAGGTCAAGAACTCTTAGAATCTCAAGGTCAAAATATCCTATTATCCATAGCCTTGAAAAACTTCCCTCTTTGAGGGAAAAAGATGAGGAACATGTAGAGGAGTACAACCTTGATAAATATTCTGTGACAATTGATAAGTTAGGAGGCTGAGTGACTGCCCCCATAAACAAAACAATGTTTGGATGCCGTAAACGTTTCATTATTGCAACCTAATAAACACAGATCAAATAAACAGTAAGCAAATATCTAAAAAGCAAATAAAGCAGGGTTAGGACTTTCAAGCATACCTCCCTTAGGAATTCCTTGAAGCGCTCAGCAAGAAAATCCTGTTCCATCAAAATTTTCACAGCAACGTCCTGCAATATGATGTGTTTTGAAGGATGTAAGAACAGCAAAAAATAAAACAGGGTTGAGAGGAAGAGGGAAGCATAAGAAAATTATATATTTATAATTCTGTGAGTGTGTGTGTGTGTATGAAAATTGAAACACTTTCTGTTACAAACTTTAATGAAGCAATCCTGGAAAGTGCAATCCTCTAGGAGGACATATAACCCCCAAAGCCCCAACATATACGCATTCCAAATGGTGACATAAATTAAGCTTAAAATTCTTGAAAACAAAAGAACGTAAGTCTAAAAAATATGCCACTTTGGCAACATTATTTAAGGCTCCGTTAATTTGCAGAAAAAATAAATGTTTGATGGAAATAGTTCCATGAGCAAAACATCTTATTCTCTTGGCGTTTGAAAAATTTTCAAATAAACTCCCGGTCTTTTGAGGCGCAACTCAATTAGAAAACATAAAATGCACTGTTACTGAAGGTTGGTCTTGTACTGCAAAAGCCAGTGTAACAATGGCTGGGCTTGTACTAGATGAGCATTGAGCTGGACCTATTAGGATTATTATTAATAATAATATGTTAGGAGTAACATTGGGCAGGAGTCTGGACTTGTCTGCCTGCATTAGTTTTACTATACTTGTCTTTGGAATAGATTATTAGCATAAATAGGAGTAAAGTGCCAGTATTTCATATCACAATATATCAATTATTCAGCATCTTATTACTTTCTCTATTCACTTTTTTATTCATTGTCTAAAAATTTAACAGAAACAATTCAAACAACCATAAGCTGACCGATTTATACAGCATCAATTTAAGAGAGAGAGATTGGCTTACCGAGCCATTCCACTCAGCACGATGTACAGTTCCAAAAGAACCTGAAATACAACAGGCCACTTTCAATTTAATGACTACTGATACTAATTACACAGACCATGCCACTAGAAGAAGCAAGTTATGTTACTAAAAATTAATTACTGTGCTCATTTAAGTTAGGATCAGATCTTGATTATTAACTTAAGAAGGTTTGGCAGAAGCAAGGAAAATTTTTATGGTGGTGTGGTATAAGTGATTGGATGATATTTTGAATGCTTTTATGAATCATGACTTCTTCAATGAAAGCCCCTGGTCAAATATGCACATGGATTGGGGAGCTTTGTTGCACTAATGAGCAGGCTTACTTTTTTTGTTTTCTTCTTTTGTACTATCATTACTAAGGACAATATCTAATTTCCTTTTTCATTTTGTCTTTTCCCTCTAGAATAGTATGTCTCTTTTTTTCCCCAAAACTTTAAAACAAAATTGCAAGTTATAAAGGAGAAGATATACCTGACCCTATTTTCTCTCTTAAAACAAGATCGCACCATGGTATGTCCAAATCCTCCATGTCAAGGTTAAGCTCTCGAGCATGTTTGCTAGGAATCAGTTGACTTCCTTCAGCAAACCTCTTGCCCTCAATCATGTCATCATTAGTATTTGTAAGTGCTAATGGGGTTGGTATACCAGCAGGACGCTTATGCTTTATTGGTGGTGGATACTTTCCCACAGTCGAGTCTACAATGTTCTGAGGAGGGTTACATGATTGATATGTTTCGGAACCTTGTTCCCGTGAGCTTGGATGAGAATCTTGAGGATGCAGAGGAAGGTGAGAACTTCTATTGCTGTCAGTCAAAATTGGCCTAGGGTTATTCCTGTCTTTGCACTTCCCATCAAACTGTTCTGAAATGGAGAATCCAGAATCCACATTAGCAACAGCTCATGTGATAGAAAATTTAGCGCCTCCTAAATTGGCACCTAGTTAAAGTTTAAATAACTATCATCCATAACTGCAAACAAGATTACAGGAAGACAGGCAAAACTACAACTAATGTCGAAGTCAAACAAGCAACATGAACATTTATTCAAAGTACGTGCTTTTTGGAACTATTCCAGATGTTGATTTACTTGCAAATTTGCCACATGTTAAAATTAAATTAAATATATAGTCACTCAAATTTCATTCTGTAGACAGAATAAATGATGTTAACCCCTGTTCATCACAATAAATCAAGAAATTGATAAACTTGACCAAGTAACTTGAACTGTGCTTCCAATTCTACAATACAGAACCCAACTTACATGGAACACCATATAGCACAAACATCAAAGTGAAGAATCATGAACTTTTTTTTAGTAGGCAACCATATTCTTGCAATTTCCAAGTTTAGAAAAAGTATTCATCAGCTAATTGCAGTGAGCATACGAAAGAGACAAAAATACAGACGCCTGCCATCTAATCTCTTGGTGCTTATAAACTGATTAAAACAACAAATGGATAGAGTTCAATTCAAATAAGAAAGCTATAACACATTAACATATAAGTTTGGTAGACAAGCAAATTAATTATAAAGTGTGTTGGGAAGTAGGAACCACAGATTAAACACCAGAAACTGATAGTTTTATTATCTGAACCAGCTTAATGAGCTATAACAGGCAAAAAAATATACTCCAGTGGAGAATGCTGCTTCTCAGAAAAGGAATCTTCTCTGCCTACAATTCACCCCAAAAGCAATTGCAAAAAATAACTCATCACTCCCTACACTCCCCTCCCTGTAACCTTCCCCCTATCTGGGATCTACACCTCTCAGCCAGCATGCAACTAACTCTTCCTACTCAGATAACCAAGTGTAGGGACCCACTTCTTTTTCCTAACATAAACCTTCCAAATCTTGGGCCTCTTTTAGATCCAAGTCCAATAACTGGCCCTGGCCCTAGTCCTGGTCGTGGTCTGGGCCCTCAACCCAATCAGAGAGTAACTATCTTAAAGAAAATGATTTCATCATTCATTGAAAATATGGAAATTAAAAAGAGAAAGATCGGGGACACCTGGATCCTAAATTCTTAATAAATGCAACAGTAGGCCATTAGTAGATCTTTCACACTCCCAGATGTAGAGTATCATAAATTAACAGGAAATATGAATATCACCTGCAGAATTGTTGTCAAAGACAAGCTCAAGAGACACACAGTCCGAGAAATACTGTTTGGCCAGTGACCTGAAATCAATGGTAGTTTCAGCTGGTTTAAGTCGTGGAAAGCGCAAGGGTGAAGAAAATGAGATGGAAGATGGACCATTGAGCAAGGAATCAGGCTCGGATAAGTTTCCTGGCTTTCCAATTAAATCAACAAGATACTCCCTGTATTTAGATTATGAAAGATGAGAGGTGTCAGGAATATTACTATAAAGAAACATATATTTAAAATGACAATAAACAGAATGCTCACAAGTTAACCAATTATATAAAGTCCTTTTCCATGGCCATCAACTATTGGAAACTAATTTTTCCATTGCAGCCTACTTATTAACAGAAAAGTATTTGTGTTTGGCAATAAAGCACATACCTCTCAATCCCAAATCGAACAAGACAAGATGAAGCATCATCCCTTTTGCAATATTTACAGCCCTTAGCAATTCGACATGGTAAATCAATGGCGTCAGCTAGTACCTGAAAATATTGAATATAAAGCAAGTCATTTAAAAAACAACTTAAATACAATTGCATGTACTAAACTAGCAAACAAAAACAAGTTAACATGCATAATCATAGCCTTAAAAAGCCAAAGGAAAGTAGAGCCTTACTTTGAATAATATAGCACGATGCCGGCAGAGGCCAACAGATAGACTACCTATGGGAATAACAACAGATCCTAAGCAATCTTTCAGATCATTACTGCAATTCCTCCAGATGGAAAAAAAGTGATCTTCCCCAACAGAAGCTGAACCCCTTGTGTATAGCAATAAAACACAGTTAAGACTGATATGACCAGACAAAAAGTTAAATAGGTCAGGCCATGAATGCCAAGGAGGCTCACCCCATACGGTTGCAAACCAGCTTGGAAAGTTTATCTACAACATCTGTTGTTGTTATGCTAGTGAAAGAAATGTTATGAACACTATTTTGCAGATCTCTTAAGCTGGGGTCACTGCATCGATCCACCATAACTACTTCGAGTGAAGGAACGACACAGGGATTCACAGACTTCAGCATATCAACTGATGGAATTCGTCCATTTTCATGCAGATCAGTGCACATGGTCCAGACAAAGGAATCCATCCCGTGAATTAGGTAAAAGCCATCTGGAATTTTGTCAGAGTATGATAGGCAACCATTCACCTGGTGCACGTTATTAACAAGACACAAAATTAACAATTGCATATCTTACCAAAACGGTACAACTTCCAGTTTCCTCCCTCAACTTTCCAGGGAAAACAAGAGATGATTTTCAAAAAAGAAAAATGGAGTAGAATAAAGAGTGAAGGGATATTTTTTCCTCTTAAACATAATTCATGCAACAACTCAAGAATCAGGTTTCAACTTCATTTATAAATTAACATTTTGAAGCTCCTTAAAGTATTACATTATCCAATATTGAATTTTTATGCAGCACAACAATGAGAAAAATAACTTGAGATAAGCATGAGAAATATGGTAAGCACACAGTAAGAGGATACCCTACCCATACTGCCCAGAATTCACAGCAAACAGTTTTCCCAAGACACAGACGTCACGGGGGAGGGGGGAAGAAGAGAAAAGCAAAAAGGAACATGATACCCATTAGATTTCAACAGTGTAATTCAAAATCCAACTCTGTCCTTTCAGACAAACAAAGCACAACTTCTTACTAAGAATTTTTGTTAGAAATTAAATGGAAGGAGAAGAACGGAAAATAGTAGATCCCTCCTTCAAGGGTTTCCCCTTCAGGAAGGATTTATTTTTTCACAAAGAGCATAAGCTCAACCTACAGATGATACAAAACAAGATAGAATCCTCCTTTGAGTCCTTGCTCTTAATTACCCCTATTTATATCTAATCTAACTAATTGCTATAACTGACTAATTTACAATAACTGTCAGTAACTAATTTTCCTTTCCCTTCCATCTAACTCCTAACAGTTTTGTACTAATGCAATTCCCTTCCATTCAATTCAAACTACAACTCCTCCAATCACTCACAGAAAAGGACCAACCAATCATTGTGAATGAACGTCTAAAAATTTGCGATCATCAACCACAATTTGATTGATCCTCCATTCCTCCCTTTGGCGAAGACTAAACCTATATAATATATAAATTCAACAGTTTACAATCATAGAACCACTGCAGCTTCACCTCATGCTACATTACATTGCACTTGATCAAGCTTACCAGAGTCAAACTACACCTATGTCCACTCACAAGCTTCCAAATTATTCAGCACACGATTCAAAAACACCAAACAGTGAAATCCATCACCGGAATTCGTAATCACAATACAATTCAATCCAATCCAAGCCGCGTAAACAAAGAGGCACAGCGATCAACGTACCCAAAACCTATGCGAAACTGCCTCGGCCGACCACAAGAGCCGCAGCGCGCCGTCGTCCGGCACCGGATCGAGGAAATTGGGATCATCGGCGCACGTGGCGTCGGACGAGAGCCGCAGAGCGAGCGCGAGCTGCAGCTGGTAGCTCTCCTCCGTCTGCTGCGCCCAGCTCTTCCCGGAGGAGGAGCCGGCGATCCTCGCCGGCGCCGCCTCCGAGAACTTGCTTCGCTCGTCGTGGAGGTAGCCGAAGGCGTCGACGTCGCTGGCCGCCGCCGTGGAGATCGTCGGAGCGTAGAAGTCGCCGCCGCCGGAGAGCGAGCTCTCGCCGTAGCTGCTCCCGCTGGACTGGCGCTGCAGGCCTATCGAGGAGTAGACGTTTCCGATCCGGTTGGCGGCCCGGTGATCAGCGACGAGGTCCCATTCGAAGGCGGCACGGTCGGACTTTCCGGCACGGCCGGCCTTGCCGTCGCCGGAGGATGAGGGAGCGGCGGCGGAGGAGAACTGGTCGTCGGGAATTTGGCTGAGGAGCGAATAGTTGGATCTTCTGGCAGGCATTTCCATCATCACAGTGAGTTCACAAAACCCTAAAACTCGCCATTGGTTTTTAGCGCGGTTTTTCTGTTTTGGTATTTCTTCTTCTCTCTCTGTATTTCTTTTTCTCTCTCCTCTTTCTATTTCACTTTCTCTCACTAGAACTACAACCAGATGTGACTGTTGAATGACACCTCTCACTGGAATTGGGTTGTCGGAGAGAGAGAAATCAACGAGGACAGCCTTCTTTTCTTTTTTTAATCGGTGGCGCAGTCGTAATTATTTTCCTTAAACTTGTTTTTTTAGCTTAATCTTACAATCACTTATCACTGTGTTTCTCAGAAAAAAAATATCACTATTTCTTAAATATTCATTTACAAAAATAGTAAATAGATAGTATTAAAGTATTAAAGTTTTGTTTTGATAAACTGTTTCATAATTAATTATAGGAGAAAAATAAGAAAAAAATTAAATAATTCTTTTATGAGTTAAAATTAACTTACACATAAATGTAGTATTAATTTGAAAAAAAATTCCTATTTTAAATTATCAAAAAATTATTTAAATTTATGAAAAAAAATTATAATTTTTCTTTTATTTTTTTATAAGTGTTACAGAAAGATTATTCAAACAACTTTTTTTATATATATTATTAGTGCAACTTTATATTATTAATTAACTAAAAATAATTATTTATATGATTTTTAAATTTGTTTTATATTTAAGTTTTGCATTTTTTTTATTGAGCTGATTTTTTTTTATATTCAGAGTTAAATTATATATTAGGGATACATATACTATTTGATCTAATTCTCATAAGTTGGAAAAAAGAAATCAGAATGCTCCATTTGCTACTTCATAAAGTGGGAAGAAGGAAGGCAAGGGTAGAGTAAAAGATACAAAAATGGTGTTATTTTCTCTTCTTGATTTCTTTTAAATGTTAGGTTTGGAAGGGATGAAACTGGGAGAGAAAAAATAAAGAGAAAAAACAAAAAAATAATTATTTTTTTGTTTAGTTAGAGAAAAAAATTGATTTCTAAAATTAAAATTTTTATTTTCTCTTCAACTTAAATTTCAATTTTTTTTCCTTCTTTATTCTCTTTCCTCTCAACCAAAACAAAGTAAAGATATGGAGGATGGAGGAATAATTAAAAACACATGTGAGACTCAAATGTTTAGCTTTTGTTTTAAGATGAAAAGAAAAAAAAAGAGAGAAATATTGTCTTATATATTAAAGACTTAAATATCTTTTTAAATATATTTATGTCTTAAAGATGAATCAATATTCATAATTATTTTGATAAAATACATATATATACAAATGATAAAAATTATGTTTAATGTGTTATCAAATCATGATTTATATCTTTGTATTGTTCATAAAACAATCTGACATAATATTTATGAAGTACATTTAAGACTTTCATTTAATATTTTATGTTTGAGATTATTTTATGCATAAAATATTTTCCTTGTCAAAATGCATGTTCTATTAGTGTAAACCTATTATGATGAAAGTAAATTTCCTCTTATAATATAAGACATGTTAGTCTATTAACATATTTTACATGAAGAAAGGATGTGCATTTAATGCAAACATTAAATGCTCCAACCAACTCAAAACTTCAAACAAAGAATAGAATGAAGAATCCAACTGGTATGAGACAATAGATAGTTGAAGACAAATGTTATAAATAGAATAAACAACTTTGAAGAAATAAGACACATATTTTCTTGTGCAAACATATTTTTTTTTATATTTTCTTGTAAAGCTTTTTATATAAATCTTTGTATAGATACTGAGTTCTCAAAACACTTTGTAAAACTTGAGAGAAAAGACTAAAGCGTCGAGTGATATAAGACGATCACATATTAATCATTGTGTAAACTTGTAAGAAATCTTATTAATTTGTTTAAAGTCAATAATGACTTGATAGGATAAAAATTAGTGTGTGTAAGTTAAACTTGGGGTAATACTTGCATGTGTAAAAGCTAGAAGTGACAATGAAAACTATGTAACTTTGATAATTAGTGAAAACTTGGTAGATTACTAAGAATTAGATGTGATCTCAAGTTTGAGACAAACAAGTATAATTTTATATGTGTTTTCTTTTATTGCTTTAACTAGCAAATGATTTGAATTTATTTTTAGATTTTATATCTTATTTTGATTTTCCAAAAACTATTTTCCTCACCATATGATAAAGTCTATATCAAAATCTTCTTCATTTATTTTTAGGTTTATCTACATTAGATGATAAATGTGTTTTCAATTTTAGAAAAAGTTTTAAATTTCTAAAAACACAATTCAATCTCACTTCTTATGTTATTTGATTTTAGACTCATAATTTTTTTTTTGCTTTTTATCCTTGTAAAATTATTTTTTTTGTTTAATTTTTATAAATTATGTTTGTTTTGTTTTTCATCCTAATAACATTTTAGATAATGTTTTTTTTATTATTTAAAGCATTACCTAAAGTGTTTTAAAAACTAAAAACAAAACAAACATAATTTACAATAACTAAAAAAAAAATTGCAAGGAAAAATAGTAAAATAAAATAAAATTGGAAGGAGTAAAAAGATATTTAAACCTATATTAAATGACCAAAATAAAATAGTCTTATTCATGTATTTTTTTTCCTTTTTAAGTGGATTAAGTCATTTTCATACATATTTAATTTTCTTTCAGAAATCTCATAATTTTTGTATACAGTATTTATCTCATATTTTTGCTCTTACTTATTATTTTAATAAATCAATTAATTTATTTAAATTTCCATAATTTCATCCTCCTCGTGACAACATGGGCATATAGTATCAATATCTAACATTTTTTTTAAGGTTTTTCGACTGGCACTACATTTCTACATGCCCTCCATACCAAATTTAGGCTTTTCGGGATCACTTGCACTTGCCATATATTTTTCCATAGGGAATCAAAGTTTGTACTAGTAGAAGCCTTAATGCCAAATAGCCTTTCAAGAGCTAAATGATATCCAATTTTAATGGAACATTGTTCATTTACAATGTAGTTCCAGTTGATTTTATACTCAATGGTGTTGATACAAAATGGAATAGCAAGATACTTTCAGCCTCATGCTGAGGGAACAAATCCTTAATCTTTTGTTTGTTTCATGTTCTGATCTCTTGATGTATAAGTTCAAACATTGTCAAGTCTACTTTATTTATTTTTGCAAGCCATGAACTTAACATTAATTAGAAATCTCATAGGCAAAAGTAACACAAAAAGCCTTCTCTCTTATCATTATAAGTTTTTCTTTTCTTCCCTTTTGAAGTCGATGCCTTTCTCTGTGTCCTTTTTCTTTTTCCCTTCAGCAATTTTCCTAGAGCTATTGTTATAGTGAACATAGTTTATCAAAAATTGATACACACGCTAATAAAAGAGAAACAAATGTTTAAACTATTATTACTATTGGAATATATTGAAAGATTTCCAATTTTAACATAAATACTTTGTTTGCTTGAAAATGTTGAGGAGAATTACTTTTATTTTACCTTGGTGGTGATGCTTGTTGAGTTTCATTAATGTACGTCTTCATTTTTTTCCCACAATCTTTAAAACTCCTTTCTGCTCCAAATAGTTCGTCCCGTTAACAATTATAAATGAACAACTTAAGTAATTATAACAATATAGTAAAGTCAACATTATAATTTTTTTACAAGAGAATAGTAATTAGCTGCAGTCTAATATTAATTGATGTTATCATATATTACAATTTATCCATAAAAGGACCAATATTCAACATGAAACAAAATAATAAGAATGTTGGAAGTGATCTTAATTAGCTGACTTGTTGAATAAACAAATACATAATTTAAATATGTTTTAAGTGTACGCGAATATATATATATATTAGTCTCTGTATTTTTTTTATTCCTATATGATAATCAGGGCTAAAAGAATTTATAATAAAGACAAAAACAGTAACCTCAAATGTTATTGGCCAGGATAAAAAAAACTCACAAGACAAAATAAAAATCATTATATTTATAGAAGAATGTTAATATTTTTAAGCCTATATAATTAATCAACATGAACTAATTAATTATATAGGCTTAAATGTATTTAAATTCCTCTATAAATATTGTTTTAATCTCTGTCATAAATTTGTTGTTAATTGCAATATTTTTTACCTTCTAGCAAATATAATAGTTTTAGCTTTATATCTCTATAAAATATAACATTTTGCTTATTTAGTTCCTACAGATATAACAATCTTTGTTTTTACCTACTTCTTAGCTAGGACCATATAATATATATAGTCGTTTTTGTTATTAGTCTTGACCATCATGGACATCAAAATAACTGACAAAATATTGTAGGAATAAAATAAAATAAAAAATACATGGATTAAAAACAAGAGTAACATGTTTGTATACATTGAAAACATATTTAAATTGTGTATCGCTTTATTTATATTTGCTTGTTTTATTTTTAACAGGTCAATTAATTAAAATCACTTCCAACATTCTTATTATATTGTTTCATGTTGAATATTGGTCCTTTTCATGGATATATAGTAATATATGACAAGATCAGTTGATATTAGATTGCAATTAACTATTCTGTTATATAACTATTCTTATTGTATTGTTAGAATATTACTTAAGTTGTTCATTGCTAATTGTTAATGAGACGAACTATTTGGAGCAGGTTATAAAGATTGTGGGAAAAAATTAATGAAACTCAACAAATACCACCACCAAGGTAAAATAAAATTAATTTTCCTCCACATTTTCAAGCAAACAAACAACGTATTTAGGTAGAAATTAATTGGAAAACTTTCAATGTATTAGAGTATTTATAATAGTTTTAAATTTTTTTTAATCTTTTATTAGTCCGTAATTGTGATAAGTTGTGTTCACTATAGCAATAGCTCTAGGAAAACTGTCAAAGGAAAGAAAAAAAATGACACATCGAGAAACACATTGACTTTAAGAAGGAAGAGAAGAAAAACTTCTAGTAATAAAGGGAAAAGGTTTCTTACCTTACTTTTGTCTATAGGATTTCTAATTAATGTTAAGTTCATGGTTGGCAAAATATGTGTAATCCAAATATATATTTACTTTTTTATTTTCTAACTTTCGTAGCTCAAGTGATAATCGTCCTATAGTATAAGTGTGGTGGTATATGCTAAAGGTGAACGTTAGAAAAACTTCTACTATCCCACAAGGTGACTCGTCTTTGTCATTCACTTAATATTTTTGTCTTTAACTTGAACTTTTAAGGATATAAATAAAAAGATTAGGTAAGTAATATAGAATCTACTCAGGGACAATGAAATACATCTGAATACTTTTTCTCCATTGATTATTCCTCCGGACAAAAAGAAATATAACGACACATGTTTTTTAATACACTTTTTTTTAAAAAATTTATTATAAATTATAAAATCACACGAATCTTCATGTACTGTATTTAATAATTTTTATTTATAGTTTTGTATTTCTTAATAAATTTTAACTGATAAAAATTGTGTTAAAAGAGATAAATTGTGATAGAAATGTGTCAAATAGAACTATTCCATATCTACTCGTTATCCCGTAAGAGGGTCCACCCTTTCTACTTTATGCATCTCATTAAGTTATGCAAATTTAGAATCCAAAGATCCGCAGATAAGACAAGATCTAAAACACAAGTTAATACAGATTTGACTCTTAAACGTATAAATGAAAAATATTTTTAGAAAAAAACAAAACATATTTCGATAATCAGTGTATTTTCAAGGGTCTGGTCTAGAATTATCAGTTGAAATACCCATAACACACACTAAGCAATAATATAAGATTGAATACAATTACAAATAATAAAATTGGTACGTGTGTAATCATTACGTATGTAAATATCCTCCATAAATAAAGTATTGTTTTGAAAAGAAGAAATGGGTTCGGGTTCCATGAATCTGAACCTGAAGTTGTCATGGATGTGATTAGTTTGTTAATACTTGCTCTTTAATATTATTTTAAGTCAATGTGAAATTAACCTTCATAATATTAAAAAAATTATCATATTATAACATAATTAATAGATAATTTTATTCTTATTTAAATTATAACTTCAGTTCCTAACTTGTCTATATGAAAAAAAAAATATAGTTAAAAGAAATCAATTTTTAAATAAACCTTTGTACAATGGATGATTAGTCTTGACTTTTGGCAGAAATATTTTTATTCACACAAAAATAAAATAATAATAAAACAAAAAAGTAAAGATTAGAGCAAAGCCTCCGGTCCGCAACGGTAACCATGATTTGATTGGAAATTGGAAATAGAATGATGAGTGACGCATTGATGATTCGTCCAACCCCAGCCTGCTTCAAGTGAGCGGAAAATCTTTAATTATTGAAATTGAAGCTTAAAAAAAGAGAGGGTTACTTTTGTTGAGATTATGATTATAATTTTTCACAGGTTTTAATTTTTATCTCAAAGTCCAAAGACCGAAGCTGTATTCCTTCTACATTTATCAGCTCATCAGATTCAGAAAAATAATAAACTAAAAGAATAAAAAAAAAACTTTATTTTATTTTATACAACTGGAATTGAAATTTCACGCGGACGGTTTTTGAGGATCATATGTTACCTCTCATTATGTAACTTTATGTTCCTGCAATTTCAAGTTTTCATGATTTTCAACATTTTTATTTATTTACTGATGATCACATGTTTTGAAAATCATACAAAAACATTTTTTATTTAAATAAAAAAGTTCAACAAAGTGACTTCATCCCATGCCTATACTCTATGCTAATAATTTACTGTTCCTCCTGCAAAACCTTTTGAGTTGAAATTAGGTTTTTCCTATTCAATGTTTGTGTTGATTATTGGTTACTTGTATATTTATGTAAGTATGTTCATGATTTTAGATGAAGTAATTAATAATTGAATATTACTATTAACTTGATAGGTTTTCATAAGATCTTAGAAAGCTTGTGTGCGATGTATTTTTTTTTTTTTTCTTCCAATTGTTTGAAGGCTATTATGTTGCTAATTTTAATGTGTCTTGAATGATTTCTGAGCGAGATAGGATTGTTTCTGTTTATATTAGAATGAGAATTTGGATTAGTGAGTTAATACAGAGAGGACAGTATTGCATTTTAATCTTTGTTATATTGTCTTTAAAATTATGATGAAGACGCATGATTGATGTAGATGTTGTTGGTGAAGTGGGGAGGCATAATTTAATTCTAAAACATTCTAAGTGTACATCAGCAGGGATTGGGGGAGAAAGTACTTGGCCTCTCATATGGCTCACACTCCCCTTCACATAATCTTCCTTTTTGGAAACAAGAAACTAAAGCCTAAGTTCTACCAATAGTACATTATTGGGGGTCCTAATCTGGAAAAACTGCTCAGTCTCTGAGCACGATAAAAAGTAAAATGAAATAATGACTTTGTCATTTTATGCATGCAACTGGGCAACACAGCATGGGATGATGAAAAATGCTCATTTGTCTCTGTTGGCAATCAATTCCGGCTGTTCTGGATTTGGTTTGGATGCTCGTGATTTTGCTGAATTCGACTCCTTTTTTGCTTTCTCTTTGGTCTTGGCGGCCAACTTGCTAGCTGGGAAATGTAGTCTAGCCATCAGAGGGCGGGGTGCTCGTGCTTCCCTGTCAAACCCCCGCACACAGATATACCCTGGAAAACATTTTTTTTCATTTCTTTAGACAGGTTATGTTATTTGGATACCTGCTTTTCTATTCAGCTATGACATGGCTCCCCCCAATTAATTTACTTTCTTTCCTTTTCAAATTAATAGTAATACACTCCTATATTTTATATTTGAATAGTGATGCTTTCACTTCTTTACTTTCTCAATTAGACATTCATATATTCCCTCTCTTTTTCCTTTTCAGATCTACATTTCACATATTATCTTGCAACTAGTTGAAAAAAAAATTCTGTCAACCATCTCAAACTAGTGTTTATCTTTATTTGTTTAGTTAATCTATATCTACTTATCTTTTTTCTATATCTCTAAATTAGAATTTAATAATTTTTTGGAAAGAGATTGTTAAAAATTAAAAATAACATAAAAATTTTAAATTATTCATTATAAATCTAAAATATAATTCAGAGATTTAAAATATATATTTTTTATGAATTTAATTACAATATAACTTGTATATTAATTTTTTTATTATCATTGCATTATTTACCAGTTTTATTATATAAGTTATATTAGCAGGTACGTTGCACTAGTATATTAGTGATAAATGATAATAATAAAAAACCAGCAAGGCAGCTAGAGCTTAAATTTTTTTAGTACAATGATGCAGCTCGTAATTTGTATTTTAAAGTAGTATTTCGTATTTATATAGAAGAGTTCACGATATAGTTTAAGGTCAGAAAAGTAAGGAGCCAATATAGTGTCATATACAGAAGGGTATGGAAATAAGATGACTGCGAGTTTGTCAAAAATCTATGATAAGATAAACACACATTGAAAGTATTCGAATATGTCTGAGTATGCATGCTAGAGTGCGCATGAATCTTCCACTAGGAGAAGAGAATATGGATAATAGAAGTCTGACAAAGAAAATAAGAAATGACTGAGAAAGTAAGGAAACAAGGTTTCTAGAATTATTCGATGAAGTGGGTTTAGAATGGACTGCGATGGGCGATGGCACAAGGGAATTGCTATCAAGGGTTTCAGTTACCGTTTGAGGAGTTTTGATACCAGAAGTACATTGGTAAATAGTGCAAGTTGTCAATTAGACTTCGTTAGTCACAAAATGCTTCTGGATGAGATGAAGACAACAAACAAGTTGTTACACCAATAATTTACTCTACTAAGTAGGTTGTTTCATATCTTTCTCTTTGGTTATGGATGCAAGTTATGTTTTTGGCTGGTTTGCTAGTTATCTTTGATATTGTTAGCACACTGTTGTTAACCTAAATCAACAAAGCAAGCTTTAGCAGAACTTACAAATTATAGAAGCATGTGCATATATAATGCTTGCACAATTAACCTAAAAGCTATAGATCATGTGAGGTTGAAAGGAACAGCAAAAAATAACACAGTAGTAGAGAATTAAAGAGATCAACAACAGAAAATGGTATGTAAGTATGGTGTATAGTATTATTCACGATTTGATGCTAACACCCTGCTTGAATAGCCAGAGTATTCCAGAGCTAATGCTCCTTTTCTGTTACTATTTTTCAGATGTATTTTTCAATAATCCCCCCCTGCAACATGCTCTCCCTCTAATACCTCATAACTGCATCACATGGGTCCCTTGTCCACCTCACCAACTAATATTCCCTTTCTACCCTTGACCCCACTTTGTTTCTTCTAGTATATACTTTCCACTGAGTAGCAGGCCTATATTTTCCCACTAATTCAGGCCCATTAGACAGCACCCTATCACTGCCCTCCCCATCAGCTACAGCCTTGTCCTCAAGGCTGAAAAAGGGAAATTGACTTCTCATCGCATCTTCATTTACCCATGTAGTATCCTCTTCAGCTCGACCCTTCCATTTGACTAGAAATTGCCTTGTCACATCATCCCCTTCACGGATATCTCTAGTGGCCAAAATAGCTTCAGGCTCCTCCACATCCGCATCCTCAACTCCTAATTCAGCAGGGAGTTCTGGTTCCACCGTATAACTACCAACAGCCTTTTTTAATTGAGAAACATGGAAAACATAGTGAATTCTTGCAGATTCGGGCAACTTTATCCTATAAGACACTACACCAACTCTCTCCAATATGGGATAAGGGCCAAAATACCTCGGTGCTAACTTTTGGTTTATCCTTCTAACTACAGTTTGCTGCCGATGGGGTCTCAACTTCAAAAAGACCCATTCTCCCACCTCGAAGGTCAAATCCCTCCTCTTTCTATCTGCATATTTCTTCATCTGCTGCTGCGCCCTAAGCAAGTGATGCTTAAGTTGCCTCAAAGCTTCATCTCGATCTACTAACTCGGCAGCCACAGCTTCAACCCTTGTTTCTCCTTGTGTAAAACGAATTATGGTGGGAGGTTTTCGACCGTAAACTACCTCAAAAGGTGTAGTTCCAATAGATACATGGTAGGAAGTATTATACCATAATTCAGCCCAAGACACCCAATACGACCAGTTTTTGGGCTGCTCCGATGCAAAACAACGCAAATAAGCCTCAAGACATCTTTTCACCACTTCGGTTTGGCCATCCGTTTCCGGGTGATAAGAGGAACTCATCTTCAAAACTGTTCCTTGTAGCCGAAATAGCTCCTTCCAAAATAAACTAACAAATAGAGGATCTCGGTCACTAACAATGGATTGTGGCACTCCATGTAACCGGACAATCTCCTTGGTAAACACCTCAGCTATTTTCTTGGCTGTATAAGGGTGCTTGAGGGGTATGAAGTGTCCATACTTTGATAATCTGTCCACAACAACAAAAAGTGCTTCAAACCCCTTAGATTTAGGAAGACCGGTGATGAAATCTAGGGAGATGTCTTCCCAAATTTGGTCCGGAATTGGCAATGGTTGGAGCAGTCCCGCGGGGGACATCGCAACATATTTTTGCCGCTGGCAAATGTCACAGCTTCGCACAAAGTCTTGTATAGATCTCTTCATCCCAACCCAATACAAGTTCCCAGCTATTCTGCGATAAGTTCTGAGAAATCCTGAGTGCCCCCCTGTTGGAGATGAGTGAAACTCTTGCAATAACAGAGGAATATACACTGAATTTGCAGCCAGCACCAACCTGTTATGGTAAAACAAGTTCCCTTTTTGCAAACTGAATTATGGATGAACATTCGGGTCCTGTGACAACTCTTCAATGATTTTTTTTAATTCTTCATTTTCTCTTACTTCCTTTTGAACCTCTGCTAGTTGTAACCAAATTGGAAAAGTGGTAAGGCTCCTCAATTCACTATCTCCATACAGCCTTGATAAGGAATCAGCCGCTTTATTCTCCAAACCGGGCTTATACACTACCTCAAATTGGTAGCCTAACAACTTGGCTAGCCAATTTTGTTGATCAGCTGTAGTAATTCTCTTTTGCAACAAATATTTAAGGCTCTTTTGATTTGAATAAACAACAAACTTCCTTCCCAGCAGATACGGTCTCCAATGCTGCACCGATAACACTAAGGCCATCAACTCTTTCTCATATGTTGACTTTGCTAAATTTCCTTCAGATAAGGCCTTGCTGAAATAGGCAATCGGTCTTTTCTTTTGAACCAAAACAGCCCCAACTCCTCTTCCCGAAGCATCACACTCAATCTCAAAAGGTTGAGTAAAATCCGGTAGAGCCAAAACCGGAGAAGTTGTCATCACCCTTTTTAGTTCCTCAAAGGCATGCAACGCTTCTGGCCCCCACTTAAATCCTTCTTTTTTTGTGAGTTCGGTCAAAGGCTTGGCTATTTTCCCATAATCTTTGACAAATTTTCTATAGTATCCTGTCAACCCCAAAAAACCCTTAACTCCCTTCAGACTTTGAGGAATTGGCCAATTTACCACACTCTTTACCTTAGCCGGATCTACCGCTACACCCTTCTCCGAAATAATATGGCCAAGATATTCCACTTGAGTATCACCAAAAACACATTTCTTCGTATTGGCTATAAATCTCTTTTCTTGTAACACCTCTAAGATTTGCCTTAAATGCTGCATATGTTCACCCCACTCTCTACTATATACCAATATATCATCAAAAAATACTAGAACAAACCTTTTCAAAAAGGGCTTGAAGATTTGGTTCATAGTTGCTTGGAACGTTGCCGGGGCATTTGTCAAACCAAATGACATGACTAAAAATTCATAATGCCCTTCATGTGTCCGGAAAGCGGTCTTGTGCACATCCTCCTCCTTTACCCTTATTTGATGGTAGCCCGATTTCAAATCGATCTTTGAGAAGTATTTGGCCCCATGGAGCTCATCCAACAACTCCTCTACCACCGGAATGGGAAATTTATCTGGTATGGTTATTTTATTAAGTTCCCGATAGTCCACACGCATCCTCCATGCACCGCCTTTCTTCTTAACTAATATGACAGGGCTAGAGAAAGGACTTGAGCTACACCTAATAATGCCCTGCTCCAACATAGAGTTCACCTGATTCTCTATCTCACTTTTGTGATGAAAAGGATATCTATACGGTCTCACATTGACCGAAGAAGCCCCTTGATGCAACTCTATGGAATGAACATTGTCCCTCTTTGGTGGTAATCCTTCTGGTTCTTTAAAAACTTCCTTATAATCAGCTAGCATGTGGTTTAAATCCTGCTGCTCCTGCGCCTTCAATTCACCACGAGGAGTCATATCAAATTCTATTTCACCAGCTTCCAACAAACTATGCAGGGAAGAGTTTGAAGATTCAGACAAGGCTTTAATGCCTTGTAGTTCCACCATTTTCCCTTGCCAAGGGAAACTCAAACTCATGCTCTTCCAATCAAAGGTGACTTTGCCAAATCGTCTCATCCACGTTGCTCCCAATATCACATCAAGATCTCCCAATTCCAACACAAGGGCATCTATCCGGGTTAAGATTCTAACTCCACATTTCTGCACTTTCCCATGGTCTTTACTCGGTGACCATCGCCCAATTTCACTCCTACCGCCGCTGTTGATTCCACTATTAATCCCAGCGCCGTTGCCACCTTTGGGTCAATAAAACAGTGACTTGCCCCACTGTCCACCAATACTTCAATTTGGACCTCACCCAACTTCCCTTTAAGTTTCATAGTAGCCGGTTGACCCCTGGTGCTCATCATCTCTTTAGTTTCAAATAACCCCAAAGCATTACATTCAATAACTTCCTCCTCTTCATCTTCTAGCACTTCTACGACAATCACTTCTCTTTCTTCATTAACCTGTTCATCATCTCCTAGGATAAGTAATCGAAGATGCCTCTCCTTACACTGATGTAAAGGATGAAATTTCTCTCTGCAACGAAAACATAAGCCCTTGCTTTTCCTATCCATCAATTCAGAATAGGGCAAATGCTGAACCCCTCTGCTGCGAGGTCCTCCTTCACAACCCGAGTTGGCACGGTAGTAAGAGTTCGAACCTCCCATGGAGTTCTGAGAGTTCGAATTGCCTCCTAGGTGAGAGTTACTCCCAGACTGGGCAGATATTTTTGGAGAAACAGGCCCCGTAACATTGCTACTGCGATTTGGGCTTGGGTTGTAAGTTGACCCGAATCCACTCCTTTGACCCGACTTAAAACCCGATCCCGTTCTCCCCCTTTCATACAAATTATACGACACATCTCTTTCCTTTGTCCATCTTCTTCCAAAATCATTCAGCCTCTGTGAACGAAAACCCCTTATCTCCACCTCAATATCCCGCGCCATTTTCATGGCTTGAAGCCGGTTTTGAGGATTTAGGGTTCTGACCTTTACCCGAATTTCTGGTTTGAGACCTCCAACAAAATATCCCAAATATTGTTCCTCCGGCAAACGATTCACTTGAGAAGAGAGGAATTCGAATTCAAATATGTACTCTTCCACTTCTCCCTCCTGGTGCAAGTCTTTCAATTCTTCAAAAGGATTATCACACCTTCGGCCTCCGTAACGATCAACCATCATCTTCTTCAATTTATCCCATGTCAGATTATCCTCTGTTTCTGTCAATAAGTTGAACCAATGGATGGTAGCTCCTTCCATACATATCTTTGCCAAACGGATCTTCACATCCTCCGAAGAGCCATGTATCTCAAAGTAGGTCTCAGCTCTTGTGATCCATCCAACCGGGTCACCACCATCAAAAGAAGGAAGTTCCACCTTCTTGACCGTCATTCTGAATTCAGAGTTCTCATCCGCCGACACCGATGAAATCCCTTCTGAACTCGGTGGGTTTCGCATTCTAGCAAATTCCTCCATCATCACCTTTTGGAACTCCTCCATCCTCAGTCGGAACGATTCCTCCAGCATTAGCATCCGTCCCTCCAAAGCGTCAACCCTCTCGTTCATTCTCGTAGTCATGGACTAGATCCACGCTAGCTCCTCCTCGTCAGTATCCAGCAGGTTGGACCAGTGAAAGGAACAGCAAAAAATAACACAGTAGTAGAGAATTAAAGAGATCAACAACAGAAAATGGTAAGTATGGTGTATAGTATTATTCACGATTTGATGCTAACACCCTGCTTGAATAGCCAGAGTATTCCAGAGCTAATGCTCCTTTTCTGTTACTATTTTTCAGATGTATTTTTCAATAATCCCCCCCCCCTGCAACATGCTCTCCCTCTAATACCTCATAACTGCATCACATGGGTCCCTTGTCCACCTCACCAACTAATATTCCCTTTCTACCCTTGACCCCACTTTGTTTCTTCTAGTATATACTTTCCACTGAGTAGCAGGCCTATATTTTCCCACTAATTCAGGCCCATTAGACAGCACCCTATCAGAGGTGGCATATTATGGTCGCATGATGGCATTCATAGTGTTTTAACAAATAAGGTGGTAGAAGTGCATTTATTTAGTCGATCCTGTAGTATGTCTAAAAAATGCAAATTAGTGGTGTTAATCACACCAATAAAAACTGGCTAAAGTAGGATATTCAGTTAACAAAGCAGGATTACATTCTGTGTATTAAATCTTACCTCTCCAAAAGCATTGTTGAGTTTCTTGTGTTGTTAAACCTGATTGACAAAATTCATATATTCAATTTCATTGTTAATGCACAGTATTTATTTCTTACTTTTACAAAGAATTCTCAAGCCTTTACCTTTAAATATTGTTGTTACGGAGGTCCCAAAATATACTGTTCGCCTGTTGAGGTTCCAGATCCAACTTCGGGGCACACTAATTGGGTTGAGACTTGAGTCATGGTCAGCAAATACCTGGTTCAAATGATACAAGTTGGTAGTGCTTAAATTTCAATAAACAAGTATAAGAGAAAAAGAGATTCAGCAGTCTGAATTTCACATTATTTTACCTCATTGACTTGGAAATAGGTGCCATTCAGTGGAAAGCTCCCCCGCATAGCTGTTCGACAAGGTATCTGCTCATATTTATCATAAATTCAAGTCAGTCTATTATAATGCTTGAATTTCTATGCAGATGTGTTCCCTCCCCAGCCCCCATAATGTATAAGAATTAGTAAGCTACATATGGTTAAAACAATGATTTTGATAAGCATTCAGACCAGGAGTGTCCCTCTAACTATCTGAGAATTTGCTTCACGGAAACTGTTGCATGAGAAACATTCCTTCTCATTACAGAGTTGGCCACATTCTTCTTGAGAGCTGCAATTGCTTTCTGGTGGCTGTATAGAATTTGCGGTCTCACCTAATACAATAATTTATCCGGAAAAATGAGTTCGGAAAGACCAAAGCTGAAAGAAATCATTTCCCAACTTATTGTGCTGCTGCATGGAGCAGACAAAGACTATATCTAAATTCATCTGGTAGGAGACAAGGTAGTGAAATTGTTATTTTTGTCTACCTGGAGTCCATATAGCAAGAAGATATTTGCCTGGATCATCAGGCTCTCGTGTGTCCCACTGTAATGCACAAATAATTAATAAAAGATGAACATACAGGGTAAAGCATAGCTTTGATTAATAGATACATCAATTTACTAACCCCTTGTAGAAGAGGATGCGTATCTGGGAGTTCATAACTGTACAAGAGTAAACACAATCAACATAAATTGTTAGAAATTTCCCCTACGTTAGCATGGTGGTTGTGATGTCTGCTAAACTCTCTGGTTTTATTACATGCAAGATTCTTTTACACTCATA
Organism: Glycine max; assembly: GCF_000004515.6. Lineage (NCBI taxonomy): Eukaryota > Viridiplantae > Streptophyta > Magnoliopsida > Fabales > Fabaceae > Glycine > Glycine max. Next base: position 6,332,950 of record NC_038246.2, on the reverse strand, counting down.
TTTGAATATTGTTGGATTTATAATTGTGGACATGTAATTACTGATTTCTGGTCTTGCTTTTGTGGTAATTATTATGAAATCTCGATAGTGCACTCAATGTTATGTAGTTGGAGATGAGTTAGTTATTTTACTTACACACAATGCTCTGTTCGTAATCGGCCCACATTCTTTAGCTTGGGCATAGGAATGGAAGCAGCTTGTGGATTCAAAGCAACCAATGCCTTTGACATTTCACCTCCTTGAAGTTCCATATTTTCTTGCATGTAATTTTGTAAATTCAGAGTGAACTCTTCTATGTTAAGATTGATGGTTGGAATTTCACTTGAATCCTCATAGAAAGCATCCTCTATATCAGTTTGTGATTCTTGCAAGCATTCTGGCTCTGGAGTTCTGGGCTCTTCAATGATAGGTTGGCAAATATTTATTTCAAATTTTGATTCCAATTGTCTGCTCACTTCTGTTAGTTGAATTTCATCTTCTTGGGCTGTGTTCTCAGGTGGAGGCAAGTGCAACTGACTGATGATTTCAGATGGGTTCTGGTTAATCACACTATTTCCAGTTGTGCTAACTATACTCTTCTGCTCTGGTCCAGGCAGTGCAAACCTTGCACTGCATACAATATTGTTTATTTGTAATTGATCTATCATAACTTGCGATACATGCATATTATTGGGTTCAGTGTGGTATTGAGATCATTTTCAGTTATCACTTAAGTAAACATTTCTTAATTAAACCATTGTGATAAGGATAGAATGCAATAGTACTGTCATTATACTGAGGTAGCGAGTATTATATTTCTGGATATATGAACCTAGTATTTTGTCCGTCAAGATCCATACCTATTGCCCAACTATAATGCTTTCAGTGCCTTCTAGAGTTCTATATTTTGCAAAGAATTTTAATATACATACCTTGCAAATGCACTAGCAAAGTGTCTACATTCTGCTCTCATTGGGCATGCATTACAATTTGGTTTGCTTTTTGTACAGAAGACCTGCATTCATTGTAGTTTTTGTCCCAATCATAATGGGTTTTAGCTAAGTAAGGTCAGTCTCTTCCTTGAGAAAATGTAATTTACCTTTCCAAATGTAATCATCTGGTAATGTAGCTCATATCTGCAATATAACATTAAAAAAAAAGCAAAAAACAAAAACCTTTGCTAAACTTGCAGAAACAAAGAATTTATTTATATTTTATTTTTGCCAAGTAAATTGAAGAAAATCTTTACAGTGTTTCCTGATCTAGCTTGCACAGTCGAGGCCAGAGATATTTTTGTATTGACTCCAACACCGGGTACCTGCATAAGACAATGATATCAGTTCTTCGTATCAACAGAACTAATGCCTCATATTATTTATGAAGCACTCACAATTCTAGGAGATGCAACTGCAGTGACTCAGGCAGTGGCTGCAGAGGCACCCATCCCAGTCGTACGGCAATACGTCCGACATTTGTGTCTACCTGTTATACGTCAATAATTTATCAGATTTATTCCATATTGCTGTAATTGCTTACTACTTATTTCAACTTACCGGGAAGGCAAGATGGTGCAGTGTTAAAAGCCGCACGCATTCCACACTTTTCAATCCCAATCCTCTTATGCTGAGCAAGTATTCTCTGTATGTATGAAATCAATTTTTATTATGAATACATTGCCTACATGAAATAGGTCTATTCACTTGTGTGAGTTTGTTACTAGTGAATGAATTGAGAGAGTTCAGGATGTTGGTTTCTCCAATGAGAGTCAAGAAATGCTCACATTATTGCTTGTAAGTAGTTTAATCAACCACTGGACTTACTTTGCTTTGTCAGGTGGAACGTCTCTAAGCCATTCAAGGTCAATGCTTTCATGTTCTTCAACCAGTCGATTCAGGAAATTCTGCAGTGTATCATGTAATATAAGTTGCATTCATAGGCTGTCTGTCTCCAGAAAGTTAAAAGAAATATTTCATGGAATTTGATTGTACCTTAATACGTTCAGCAAGCCTGTTGTTCATGCCCCGTTCTTTGATGGTCTCAGCGATTTCACTGACATCTGCACATCTCACAGCATCCCAGTCCAAAGAATCCATGGTGTTTTCTGTCTTTTCTCTTTTGCCAGCCTTAGCCTGTGCATCAATTCTTAAACTATCCCAGTTAAAATCATCCTTTTTTTCTTTTCCTTGTTCCTTGGTCTTTAATTTTATTGGGGCAGAACTTATCTCATTGGTTCCATTCCTCGTGGCATTTTTTTGCTCACCAAGACCTGACCCCCTTTCTTTCTGCATAAGATCTTGAGTTTGTCCAGAAATGTTGAAAAAGCTTTGCTGCTGGTGATTGCTTTGTTCCCGAGGATGGACTTGAGATGCAATACTTTGAGAATGGGTAATTGCAACTTGGCCTGCAGGTTCTGTTGTTTGAAGACTAGATCTGTTCATGCCATTTTCATCCTTTTTCTTTAAGTCACTTGTTGATGCTTCTGTTTTGAAAGGATCAAAGCCGTTAACTTCAAGCATTCCTGAGTTTTCAATTGATTCGCTTTTTTGACTGTTATCTTCATAAAACTTGGTCGAACTAACCATTTCAAGGAGTTTACTGAAGGAAGTGTTGCTACCAAAATGGTTGTACTTTGCTGTGCTGGACAGAACTTCTACTTCTGAGTTGCTATCTGAGCATGATCCTATTTTCTCAGGATTTTGATCATTTGAAAAATCTCCAGATATTTGAGAGGAAAAAACAGAGCCTTGGGATGAAACTATGTCATTTAACTCTTTCCTATCACCATTGTAACATGATTTTTCTTCTCCTTCCTCAATTGTAGCACTAAGTATTCCACTCCTCGTAGGACTACAGTGTTCCTTAATATTCTTTTGAGGTAATTCTGACAATCTGGAGTTTGATTCATCTGTTAAGCTAATTACACTGCTGGGAGTTCCACAGGATTCATTGCTGTTGACGGCTTCTTTTTCTCCAGAATGTTCAGCCATATCTATTGTAGAAGTCTGGTCATAAACAGATTGATTCAATAATTTTACATCCCATTCTGTGCTCTCTTCCGGTTCCACTATATGCACTTGTGGTTCGTTGACTACCAGCCTTGTGTCTTCTTTATGGTGTCTTTTGCACATGCTGCTTGAATTTTTTGGAAATCGAGCAGCAAGGGACATGAATGCAGAGCTGTCAACATAGAATAGAAAATGTTGCTGTGGCATGTCATCATGTTATAAATTTGCCAAAATTAAGCTTGTATAGTTTATACCTGGAAAGATGGTCAGTGACATTTTGGGTGAGGAAAACTCCAACCACTGAATCCACAACTGATCCTTTCCATCGAGAAAATCGTCTGTCTCCTGTTGAATATGATTTATATTGGTAAATGAACTCAATGCAAGAAGCTCTTATTGTCTGAAGTTTTTCATTGTTCATGGGGTAGATTTTCTGCACATTGTTTTTTTTTTCAAGATAAAGTTGAAATTATTTTATTCTCTTCTAAGCTGTAACAACATCCTGAGGACATGGTTTCATTACACTATTTTAGTAAAGTGCTACATGTATCTTTAGTCAAATTAGATTGTGTCATTGAGGTTTATGAACATTACACCTGAAAAAAATATTTATGCTACTTATCTTTAAATTACTATGATGATTTGTTGCTTATAAGAGATTCTGAAGTTTATGTATGATGGATAAGATATAGGATGCTATTATATTTGTCTTGCCTTCAATCAATTTCAAGAAAAACCCTAATAGATGACCGCCAAAGTGTAGGTACTTAAATTTTTTAGACACTGAGAGTGGCCCTTGCATTGTTCTTGTGATATTATCACTGACCTAGGAAGTACAAATAATTTCATAATTCATGTTGTGGTGGTCTAGGGGACCTATTTTGTTTTATAGTTATTGGTGGGTCGGGTTTACCATCTACTTTTTTGGGAAGTAGGCAGACATAATATTTGTTATTCTTTTAAAGTGTAGTTTTGTTTTGCATCTTTCCTTTTCTCATTTCTTCCACTTCAATGATCACATAAGTTGGTGCCTAGCTAGAGGTGTGTGTCAAAGGTGAATAATGTCAAACATGATACCTTGTACAAGATGCATTCGTGCAATAAAAGAGTCGGCTCGTCCTCGGAACACATTTCGTTCTTCTTCCCACCACTTGGCCTTATCTTCATCTGTTCCATCAATGCCATGACTGTTTATATCTAACAGCAAAAGCTTCCACACTCTATCAGTCTCATCATCAAGGTTGACCTTTGGTCGTAGATGCTGTTTCTTAATGTGAAAGGGAACGATGACCCCATCTCCATGGATAAGGCTGTTTTTCTGTTTATAAGGGACAAGTGCATTCTCCTCATGAAATGCAAGGTCTCTGGCTTCTGCGTTTAAGTTTAGCTGTCTAAATTGCAATGTTAATGCATCAATATTGTTCATGGTGTTCCATAGTACTTCAGGAACAATGTCTGCAATGCAAAAAAAAAAAGAAAAAACCATGGTGGAATTATTTGTCCTTTGAGATTTATAGTGTTATTGACACAAAAATAAGGATTCAGTTCAAATACCTGATGGCTTCCCCATTGGCAGAGGGCAATTTTCCAATGTAAAATTATGGTGGTGTAGCATCTCATTTGTGGTAGAATGTGCTGAACTGGAAAGAACACTTTTCTTTCTATTCTGCCTCTTTTTTGTGGGTGGTGTACATGTCTCTGCAACTAAAGCACCAATTGCATCCCCAAATGTTTCTTTGCCAGGGACACCCACTTGTTTTGCTGTATAATTTGGTTCAGTATCACAGTTTCTAATTCTAGTTAGAGAACCACGATCACAAGTAGAGGTTTGAGATGTTTCTGCCAGCCTTTTCAAAGACAAGAGAAACTCGTTGAATGTTTGAGTATTATCAATACTTGTGGCTGGGACTCTAGCTGTATTATATCCAGAACCATAAGTCCAGCAGCTGGAGCTTGATGCATATGGATGTCCTAGAGCATCTTCCTGAGGGCATGTCAGTTGGACTTCTTTTGTTGCATTCCCCTTTTCGGTTCTCCTTTTCTTCTGTATTTTTGGAAACTGAAGGCAAAGGCTAGTGTGGTATGAGGGCAGTCCATTATATTGCACTCCAATCAGATTCAAGCTGCTGTCATCTGCACGATTAAAGGTACCAGAATGTTTTCTCTTTGAACCAACCATTTGTAACCCTATTGATGAACTTTGACTATTACTGATGTTTCCACCCCGAGCAGTTGCCCGGATTTTTTTGTTTTTCTTCTCTACAGAGTTGGCATTCAGCTTTGCCCCAGGGGAAGTGCATTTTGAAATAGACGTACTTAGGTGTTGGTATGAGGGCAGTCCATTATATTGCACTCCAATCAGATTCATGCTGCTGTCATCTGCACGATTAAAGGTATCAGAATGTTTTCTCTTTGAGCCAACCATTTGTAACCTTATTGATGAACTTTGACTATTACTTATGTTTCCACCCCAAGCAGTTGCCCGGCCTTTTTTGTTTTTTTTCTCTACAGAGTTGGCATTCAGCTTTGCCCCAGGGGAAGTGCATTTTGAAATAGACGTACTTGGGTGTTGGGTTTCCTCAGGTAATGACATGCAAATATTTACTGCCTCTTTCAACCAAGTGTCTTTATAGGTGGGACCTACTTTTCTTTCCTCCAACACCATATTTTCCTTCCCAATGTCCAAATCTAAATTTTCTCTGCCTACATTTCCGATATCAAAATTTAAGGATCTTCTCCATGACATGTTAGATTCAAGTATCATTGCTTCAGTCAATTCTGTCATTTCTGTTGGAGGAATAGGAGACGGATTCGATCCTTTTTTCCTCGCATTCTTCCTCTTGCCAGTCAAGTTTTCTTTTCTCTTTGTCCCCGGGAGTTTGATTTTTGAAGATGAACTTGGGGCTTGTGTGTCCTTAGGTAATGTCATGTCATCATTTAATGCCTGCTTCATGGAAGTGTTTAAATCATAGGCAAGGCCCACATTCATTTCCTTCATTACTACACCAATTTCACTGCCTGGATGCCCAGTTGGATTCTCTTTGACTGCATAACTTTGTTCACTTGCTCTTTCATCAAAATTTATGGACCCTGTGCATGATGTTTGGGCAGATGCAGACGTTGTTTCTTCAGTCAAATTTCCAGGAACTTCTATTGGAGGAGCAGAAGTCTTGTTCACTCCTTTCCTTTTCACATACTTCCTCTTCGGAGGTGGGTTTTCCTCTGGCTTTGTCCCTGAGCTTTTTCTTCCCGAAGATGTATTTAGGGCTTGTGTGTCTTCTGGTAGTGACATGTAACTGTTTGATGCCTGCTTCATGGAAGTGTTTAGATCAAATGCAGGACCTACATTTGTTTCTTGTACAAGAACACCATTTTCTTTTCCCAATAGCGTTCTTGTATTTTCTATGGCAGCAGAACTTTCATATGTTGTTCCTATGTCGAAATTTAAGGACCTTTTACAAGACATTTCTTTAGTCAATTCCCCAGTCTCTTCTGTTGGAGGAGTAGAAGTCTTGTTCAGTGCATTCTTTCTCACATACTTCCTCTTGACAGGTTGCTTTTCTTTTGATTGAACAGGCTTTGGGGTAGCTGGCTTCCGAGTTCTTTTGGGTTTGCCTTCTTTGATGACCTTGGGACGGTGCTTTCTTCTCCTTGGTTTTTGTTGTGGTGTTTTATTAAGATCAGTATCATGACTGCTTCCATTATCTGGGTTGTGATTCTCCTTCACTGGTGAAGAAACAGCAGCAAATTCCATGGCAGGGTCACAGAGTTCTTTGCTGTTTGGCGCTACATTATTGTCAAGCTTATTGGCAGTGACATTTCTCTCTTCCCTTCCTGGATCCTTTTCTTCCATATTGACTTGCATTGATGCTATTTGTCTGCTTTCTTCTTTGTTGGCATTGTCAAGTATATATGAGGTATCCTGTGAAGATTTCATGCTACAGCAAGCAATGTATGTTTCTGTGTCAAAAGAGAATATGCAAACAAGTGTAAGAGCAATATGATCCTAGCAAGACCAAGTCTGGAAATTAAAGCAGAAACTTATTGATAAGAAAATGGTGGATATTGTGCTTGTGGTGCAGAAGGTTTTATGAAATGCTATAGAGCAACATGATCTCAAGGTTGATAACCTTTAAGGAGAAAAATGCAGGCAAACATGCAAATAAAATCATTTTAGTCACAAACTAGTTTGAATGTATATTTAGAAATTACAAACTGATTTCCCATTCAGATTGTCCTCATTTCAATACAAAATGGATGATAATGGAAAAATATATAGTATGCGTAATATCTTATTCAAATTTATCAGGTATCCTCTAGCTGTTGCTACCTCTATTTTTTTTTATTCATCATCAGTGTTCTGTGTAAATTCTTAATTTACCTTGATACGAATACAATCGTTGCTAGTGCTCACTGAGTTCCAGTGAGATGTGGAGTGGAAAATTTAATGAAATGTCACATACCGAGAGTAGCAAGGACAAAAAATAGGACTTACCCTGAGGGTCTAGGACATTATCAAGGACGAGTGGAGGAACAAACGGATTCTTCAATCCATCATTATTCCCTTGTGTCACACTGATGTTCCTCGATTCAGCTTCAACCGCCAACAGTTGCTCACAGAACCCAAGTTTTCTGTAGCTGGAAACAGCATCCGAAACTATCTGTTCACAAGTTTTGCCACTGTAACCGGCAACATTTGACCCATCACCTGACCCACCAATTTTGTCTTGGCCAAGTGAAAATTCAGCACATGCAACTGCTCCATTTGCAAGATGATCCATTTGGTTTCTCTCCTCAGGCATGTAGATCGGCACTGGTTTCATAGGAACTGGCTTAATAGGTGGGCCGGGGCTCCAAGGAACCTCAACTTGTGTCTCCTTTCTGTCCATTTCCCCAACCTCCATTCACTCTTCCCCTTCAATCCTCACTGAAAAAGGTCAATAGGGAATATAATCAAAATTGCTTACTGGGACTATCTCAGGGTGCTCTCAGAAGCCCAATTTCCTGATAAAGGTCACAACTTTGTGCAATATTGACCTTTTCCTCTCTGGAAGGAGCATCTTCCCATTTGAACCTAAAAGAAATGTGAAATAAATGTGAATAAATATCAGAAATTGAAGAACAGGATCAAAGATAAAGATAGGTTTCTGTAATTACCTCTATGACAGGGGTAACCGCTCCAGCAGAGTAACTGCAGAGGGGATAGAAGAATTTGTTTATACCCACTTAATTAATTAATATTAAAAAAAACACCAACCCAATTGGTGGACTATGGAAAGCAACAAACCAGAAACCAGATACTTGTTGATAGATTTATTGATTATTTTTCTGTTTGGAAAATCCCTCCAGAATTTCTTTTATGCTGCAAATCAAAATCGAAATTAAAACAGATATGAGATATGAAAGCGGTTACATAGAATCAAAATATGTGGGGCTAAGTTAAGTACCAAGTTGCTGTTGTAAGTATCTGAGGGAAGCCAGCAGAACAAGAGAGAAGTAACACGAATTCTATGTGCCTGTGTATGTATCCAGAAGATAGGTTTCATTTCTTCTATGATGCATTGGTTGAAGAAATCAACATTTAAAGTACACGATTTATTAGATGTACTTTTAATTTTTTTTTAAGTTATTGTTCACCGAGAAGTTGTAATCACAGAAATACCAAAAAAAAAAAATATTTTTCACACACATGCATAACTTTTTCATACGTAATGCATGCATGCATAAAATTATGCATGCATGCGATTTTATTTTAGAATTTAATTTTCATACACAGTTAATAAATTTTTTGATTGAAAATTTATTATTAACTAACAAGTGTATAAGAACACGCAAGAAAATAATATTATTTATATATTTTTCATAAGTGACACATGCATATAATTTATTTTAGAATTTAATTTTTATATATTATTGTGATATCAATTATCATAATGTTAATTAAGGAATATTTTAATTATTAAACTTTTAAAAAGTGTTTTAAATTTATATATATGGTCATGAATTTAAAGATTTTGTAAAATACATACATTGAATGTTTACTTTTATTCTTTTTATTTTTTCATAAATAGTAAATGTGTTATTTATTATGACCATGAGTTTCTCTTTATCATCATGTAAAAAGAGACACTTTCTCTGTTTTATTATCATTTTCATTTTAAATTATTTTACACATATTAATAAAAATTAATAATAAATAAAAGAAAATAAAAAATTTATAAAATTAATATTATAAGAGATATAAAAAAATAAAATAATTATTATTTTTGAAAAATTTCTTATTCGTACACAATTATCAATTATTATTATTATGGAACAAACAGTAAATTCTGCAAGTTAGGTTGTGTTTCCATTTTTTTTTAGAATATTGTATTAACTTTTTACAAATTAAAAGCAAACTAAAAAAATCTGTTTGAAAAAAATTATTTTTCAAAACTAATTTAATTCGATCTTTAAAACTGAAACATTTCTGTTTTTTTTTTATAAAAAAAAGAAAAATAAAGAAAAACATATGTAAACAAGAAAATAAATATATTTTAAACATAATACTTAATGAATATTTATTTTCTTATTTTGTTTTAGGAAATATTTTTAAGACTATTTTATAAAACAGTTTTAAAAATTATAAATAAAATTAAACACGATCAAATGTCCATAATCCATTTAATAAAATGACTTAATTTTACTTTGGTTCGTGTATGTAGTGATTAAGCAACTTTTTGCTTGTTATAATAAGTAATAATAAGACATTAACAAAACAACAAATTAGCATACTCGCAGAGAAAAAACTATAAAGGGGAAACATGAACAAAAAAATTTACAAACATTTTACACAATTAACTATAGGATTAATTCTGCAATTGTCTTCAATGAAATTGTCAAACTTTTACAACGTGATTGGAAGACATCTTGATGAGGGATGCTTTTTTTTAAAAAAAAAATTGTTGAGATGAAATTAAGCTTTATAAAATCAATAAAAATAAGAAAAAAATTCTACTTTGAACAACCAGTCTTAAAAAGAGAATCTAGATTTCAAACTAATATAATTCTTAATAATATTATTTATGCGCTAATTAATTTAAAAATAATAAGCGTATGAAGTTAATTTAAAATATATGATTAAAAGAACTATCTTTTTATTTTACTATGATTAATGTAATATCTATTCATATTTAATCCTTATTTATTAAAATGATTGAATTTACCGTTTAAAAAGAATATTTTGTGATCACCAAATAATAGAGTGAAAGTGTCTTCAAGGGCTTACTAGAAGAAAAAAATTATATATTTTAAATTTTACATAATTATCTATGGTAAGTTTGTTAACTTTAAAAATAATTATTTTAAAATAATTTAAATATTAATTTATGATTAAGTAATCGTGTAAAAATTATATTGTAAAACGTTAAAATCTTAATAAAATGTTCGATTCATGTAATGTATAGATTTTTTTAGTAAATTAGATAGAGAAGTCAAGTTTCTTCTTGCAATAATATTTTAGATAAAAATAAGTGTGGCTATTATAATATTAGGAAATCATAGCTTCTGTATTTATATTTTAGAGAACTGATTTTAAAAATTTTAATAAAATTAAAATTTTAATATATTTAATTTTCTATTTGGTAAATATTTTATAGATTTTATAGTTAATAAATAAATTTTTGATTTAAATTTAAAATATTATAATCTTAACCTTTAATTTTAATATAACGATTAAAATTAATTATTTTAATTCTCACATATAATAATCATTTTTATATTATATGTTTTTTCGTTTATATATGTATTATCTTAAAAAATTTAAATGGTATATTTAATATATCCTCTTATTCTTTCTTAATACCAACTCAACCGTTTTATAAACTATAACTGAATATAAAAAAAAAACTAATTTTAATTTTACATATATATTTTATTTTTAAAATTCAAATATGTTTGTTACATGCATATAATATATTCTCTTACACTTTTAATATTAATTGAATCATTTAATAACATTTTAATCTATCATTTTTAGTATATTTATATTCTTTTAATATTATATATATATATATATATATATATATATATATTAAAAAATTAATATTACATTTGTAAAATGTGAAATAAGAGAGACAAATAAAAAAATGACAAATTCATGAGTTAGTGTTACTTTTCTTCACTCGAAGTCTCTTAAAAAGTCAAATTTATAATAAATATACTTAAATTTAATCTTTTTAATATTAAGTTTCCATTAAATATTTTTTACATCTTTTTATCGTTGCATTAGAATCCATGAAAAGAGAAAGATCAACTAACACAAAAAAAAAGTTATTATTTTCTCATGTCATTAAAGTCTTCTAAAAAGTAAAGATTTTAAAAATTATGTCAATTTTATTCTTTTTTTAATCTTTTTTTATTATTACATCTTTTAAGCATGAAATAAGGAAGATAAATTAAAAAGAGGTGAAAAAGTGAGTTGAATTTTCTCCTATCAACTGGAATCTTTTAAAAAGTGGAGATTTCAATAAATATATGGAAATTTTAGGGATGTAGCAAGTCAGTTTGAGTTGGTTATGAACAAATTCATGATTCAATCTAATCAAATTTGAACGATTGGTTTGAAGATATTGAGACTCAAGAACCAAGCAGAAGGAAGACCTATATATGTGGTGATGATCTCAGTGCAAAATTGTTATTGACCCATGAGTTGAAGGGTGTTGTTACTAACTTTTTTTTTTAGAATTAAATAAAGTTATATTTCTTTTATTTTCTTCTACTTATTTTAGGGACCGATAGCATTGGTGTCTTTTCATGTGTGTCACTAAGAATTAAATGTCTTAATAATCACAATAAATTGTGTATTTAGAATAATTAAAGATTACCTGTTTATATGTACACAGAATGAAGGACTTGAATTTCCAAAGACTGTGTTGTGAGACTATTGTCTAGGTTTGAGGCACAACCCGTGTGGACTTGTGCAATGGCTAATCTTTCATTGCTAGAAGTGATGTCTTTCACCTGTCATCAAGGGATCAGTCACCAAAACCATGCCATTCTTTTTCAAGAAAAAAAATTAAAATCCAACCTAAACCAACCTTTTTTTATAAACAATTTGAATGGGTTGGATCAACTAGTCAAAGCATTTACAATTTTTTTACAAGCTAAATTTTTTATTAATCTCTATCGCACTATTCCGTGTGTTTCTAAGTTCGTTGAAGTGAGATTGCGAGTTGCGATTGAGTGAGGTGCACCGAAAAAAGATGGGAGTTAAAACTCTAATTTGGTGTGGATGGATGGTGAAATTGTGAGAATTGAGAAAAAAAGACATTATTTCAATCTTAATAACTAAGTTTGATAATAATAGTAATTGATTTTTTAAAATTTAAAATATATATTATATATAAATAATAATTTAATACAAATTAATGAATTAATAGATCAAATTAGTGGATTATCGGGTTCATATATTTAAACCTATGACCAAATCCAGACTCAATGGGGTTGAATGAATTAGTTCAGGTTTGATCTAAACACAAAATATACTTAACTCAAATTATTTGAATTGGTTTGAGTCAATTTGGATTTGCGGTGATCATATTTGTGAACACTCTCTATTTTTTTTTAATAATAGTCATAGATTAACTATTTTTCTCATCTCTTTAACATTATACATCTAAAATCATGAAAAGAAAGACAAATGTAAAGTCAAGATTTAAAAAAATATATGTAAATTTTACTTTTTTATGTTAAATGTACATTTTTAACATTACATTTTTTAAGTATAAAATAAAGAAGACAAATTAACAAAAATCTGAGTTATTTTTCTTCTTATTATCCAAAATCTTGTAAAAAGTGGAAATTTCAATTAGTATACTTAAATTTATTAATTTTAATATTAGTTATATATTAAATATTTTTTTCACACCTCTCTAGCGTTGCATATGAAATTGTGAGAAGAGAAAGCCAATTGAAGAAGCAACAAAATGAAAGTTTGTCATCTTAGATTCTTCTAAAGAGTAAATATTTTAATAAATTTATGTAAATTTTATTCTTTTTAATATTGCATATAATTTTTTTAACTTTTTTGACATTACATCTTTCAAGCGTAAAATAAGGAAGACAAATTAAAATCCAATAAAAACATGAGTTATCGTTTCTCTTATTACTTTGAATCTATTAACAAAGTAAAGATTTCAACCATAGTTCAATTAAATCAATTATGCATCCTATGTATACATCAAAAGAGAAATTCTCTCTTTTGTTAACTAAAACTAACCCTGCACACACATCAAACTCTAGTACTATACATCTAATATTAAAACCCTAATAAAAGGAGATTAAATTTTACCAATCATAGTTAGAAGAAATTTATATTATGTTTCGTAGTCATGAAAGTGATAAATATATACATCCAAGTTCTTCTTGTATAAATAAAAAAAATATTTAAGAAAATTTTAAAGAGAAAACACTTTTTATTTTTATTATTACACGTGCATTCAAGTTTGGTTCTCACGCAGATTCAAAGGAAAATTATACTTGCAAGGATGATATATTTATAAGTGAGACCGTGCTTTGAATGATAACTTACCTATTTTCGTAAATAATTCAAAAACTATCCATTTTGGTAATTTTGAAATAAAATTGCACCATAAAAAGCCATCTATTTCCCCTTTTTTTTCTTCTACACCGGTTGTTGACATTGGAAGAGGCATTGTGCAGTAGCTTCAATTTTTGTTTCCTGGGAGAGCGAGAAGAGTGTTCGGATTTCACCATTCCAGGTGGAGGGAACTAGCTCATGTGGTAACAAAACTTTACTTTTGATTGTGTTTAATTAACGTAATTGCTGGAAATCTGTTGTTTGTTTCCTTCGTCGTTTACATTGCTTGATGATGTTCCCTGATTTTTCATGTTTAATTAACATTATTGCATTATGTGAAACCTTGAGGTATGTGTTATCTGAATGACATGCTGTATATGAACATAGGTGACGGCGGAAGATGCTTCTGTCGTCGATACGCAGAGGATTCACTAGTCGAGTAGGTCCCATACGAACCCTCTCTTCGCACTCCGAAATGAAAGACTTTCTGGATTACCTCGACTCCCTCAAAAATTACGAGAAATCAGGAGTTCCCAAAGGTGCCGGCACCGATTCCAGCGACGGTTTCGATCTTGGTAGAATGAGACGCCTCATGGAGCGTTTTGGTAACCCTCACTCCAAGTTCAAGGTTTCATTCCTCTTCCTCTCTATTTTCACTCATTATCAACGGATGGTGCCATTTTGATCACTTAATTGACGGCAGAAATGCAAAACAAAAATTTGAATATATCATGGACTAAAAATAATGAAAAAATTTATTAGGACCCAGAATAAAATTTGGTAATTTATTAGCAACCTTAAACATATTTAAGCCTTTTTTAAAAAAATATTGGTTTAATTACTTATTTGGTTGGGAACAATCTTTATGTTTTAGTCCCTACACCTAGAAACTATTCGATTTAGTCCTAACATCTAGAAATTATTTATTTCAGTCCCTATAGGTACACTTTTAAACTCATTTTAGTCCCTACAATTTTGGATGACCGGGACTAAAACAGATTAAAAAGATAGTTTTTTTTTATGGATAGAGACTAAGATGTAAAATCTGTGTATGCATAGGGATCGAAGGAGTAATTAAACCAAATTTATTTTAAAGTTTATCTCTTAATTTTTCACCCATGTTTTGAAGAGGACACCAACTAACCCATGGAAGTTAAAATGGGCATTTTATGCTTGGGCTTTAGGGATGTTTTTGTACTTTCAGTTGATTTTATGTAGTTGATGGAAGTGCTCACTCCAATTGTAGGCTGTTCATATTGCTGGAACTAAGGGGAAGGGATCAACAGCTGCTTTTGTATCTAATATTCTGAGGAATGAAGGCTATTCTGTTGGTTGTTACACCAGGTGAAGTTTCTCTATCATTTAAATATGTTTTATTTTTGTATAATTGCATCTGCTTGTGATTCGTCTTCAACTATATATTCTTTACAGTTTTGCACATCATTGACAGCAGGCTTTATTTTTCTCAAGCAGTCCACATATCCTGACCATCCGGGAGCGCATTTTACTGGGAAAATCCGGCCATCCGGTGTCAGCGAAATTGTTGAATGATCTCTTTCGTAGGATCAAGCCCGATATTGACCAGGCAATGAAAGAGGAAAATGGTTGCATAAGCCATTTTGAGGTATTGAATGTTGAACCTCATCAATGTTTGAATGTTGTCAAGAAATTGTTGTGGTAACTTGAGGACGTATGTTGATGGGATTCCATGTGTCCAATTGACAGGCTGGGAGTAGTGTTTTTCCTTTTTGTGGCCATTGCATTTCTTTCTTGTTTTTGGTCCATGTTGTTACCCAAAAACAACTTAATGATTTGGATAGAAGTATGGTACTTGATAGAACATTATGGCGGAAGTTGATCCATGTAGCCGACCCCACCTAGTGGGATAAGGCGTTGTTGTTGTTTGTTGTTACCCAAAAACATTGCTGAATTTAATATTTCATTATTATTTAGATATTTCTGCTTACACCTTCATAATCATAGCATTATATTAAAATCCAGGTGGAATATTCTTTGTTTTCTTATTTCTTTACCCTTTTGTTTTTATATTGGTATTTAATATGTTAGAAATCATGCACATTGCCAACTTCTGTATTTGATAACTCAAATCATTTATGGAAATGTTTCAGGTTTTCACTACCATGGCATTCCTCCTATTTGCTGATGAGAATGTTGACATTGCTGTTATTGAGGTTAATTATCTATTTCCCTACATCCAGTAACTGCTTGCTCTATACCATTATGTTATTGGTTGATTCTTCTGATTATATTGTTGTTATTTCTCTCCATTAAAAGAATCTTGAGAGTTGATATTCACTTTAAGGTAAGGTAGGGCATGGTGGGGGTTGTGCTGGTTATTATAGCCCTTTCATTCACATTATATTCAAAAACCTAAATTATGCTATTCTTTTCTAATTATATTCTACAGGCTGGGTTAGGGGGTGCACGAGATGCAACAAATATAATATCCAGCTCTGGGCTTGTTGCATCAGTCATAACCACTGTAGGTGAAGAACATTTGGCAGCTCTTGGGGGTTCTTTGGAAACAATTGCAATGGCAAAGGCAGGAATCATAAAACAAGACCGCCCAGTTAGGTGTTTCTCTCTATAGATCTCATTTTCATATTAATGTGACATCCTGAAATTGACAAGATATATAACCCATTTCTTGTGGACATGAGTACATTTTGTAAATGCAAAAAATTGATAGAAAATGAGTGAAAAGAAAAACTGAGATTATTATTGCTGAAATTAGGTAATTACATCATGACAAAGAACCAGAAAGTCTGGCCTCCCTGGGGACTATTGTCCCTTCCTGAGAAAAAAAACTATTCTCCAGCCTTGAGCCTCAGCTATAATCCTCAAAACAGTATGAAAGAAATCCCTACCTCATCCCACTTACTCCCCTGCACACAGCTGCTGCCTAACCATAACCAATTTTGTTGGGAATCCTCAATGGAAATAGAGAAAAGAAAGAGTAATTTTATTGCTAGACTGAAAATGAACCATACAAGGAGAAAAATCTTTCCTATGAGGGTTTCTCCTTTCACAACTGAGCACTTGCTCTGTGCTCTCAAAATACAATTCTCTGAATGATCATCTTACACTTCTCCTATTTATTTATCCAACTAATTCCCTCTAACTAACTTCTCTATCTTTGGTATCTGCACTTCTGCAATCTCCCAGGTGACTCATGAGTTCATCTATGGAAGCATTCTCTCCCCCACTTCTTAATGATGTTAGTCGTCATCATTTTCATTTCATCCAAATAATCCAACTTTGTCTGTATGTCCTTCATTCCATTGATCATCCTGCATATCTCTTCCATCCCTTTTTACAATGCTTCCCACAAGACTCCATTATCTTTAGGGCATTTGAGAATGAGTGAAAAGCCAGGATTATTTGGGTGGCATTTTAAATAATAAGATAGTGAGAAAATTGTATTGTTTTTGTTTGCTATTAATCCAAAGTCCATTAACATTTTCTGAAGACTAGATATTCTAAAATGTTAGCTAAAGTGTGAAAATGGAAGCTATAGAAATTCCATTTCTTTTGGGATGGAGTTAGACATTTCTTCCACGGTTTATCTTTTTTGTTAATGGATATATATGTTTTGAAGTTTCATTCATCAAACTCAAAAGAAAGAGTAGCAACTTTTTTTTGGTGAGTTTGGGTAAATAACTTTGTTCTTTAAAATGTCATTAAGAGATACTCCATTGTTTCCTTTATTTCTTGCTGACTAAAGGAATACCATTCCAGTTGGTGTTGGGTGGCCCATTTGTCCCTCATATTGAGCGCATTATTCGAGACAAAGCAGTAGCCATGGACTCACCTGTAGTGTCAGCATACGATACTGGAAATAAGTGTACTGTGAAAAGTTTCAGCATACGCAATGGAAGGCCTTGTCAAATTTGTGATATACTGATACAAGTTGTGAAAGACATGAAAATGGTTTGAACTTTTGTTCTTTAACTTTCAGTTTGTTTAAACAATTCAGTGTATGGGGACATATCTTAGAGGTGGCTGCTTTAGATGAACTATAGGCATTGATTGCTTAGGGTGAATCTTATAGAGACATGGCGTGCAATGTTAGTGAACATTCTTTAAACCTGACACACAAGCACAGTGTAAACATAACATGTTTATATGGTTCAGCATAACACCTTGCATTGGAATATTAGTTGGCAAGAATTTGTGATAAGAACAGATAAAAATGGAACAGATTTATATGATGAAACAGAAATTTATATAGATAATTTGAGATATTGTATTACACAGGTTTTCGAGAGCTTGTCTCTCCACAATTCAGATTCTTCCTAATTCCCAGAGTGTCTTTCCTATTCTGGTTTACTTCTATTTATACTACATCTAATGGACACAACTATTCTGAATGGTTGTGACTGTTCCCAAGGGTGATGCCCCCTTGATTCGCATCTCCTAACCTTGCACCCCTTGGGCGGATCATAATGGTTGGTTGTGACTGTTCCCAAGGGTCATGTCCCCTTGATTCATATCTTTCGGTTGGTTGTGATTGCTCGCAAGGGTTATGTCCCCTTTCGGTTGGTTTTGACTGCTCGCAAGGGTTATGTCTCCTTGATTCACATCTTTTGACCTTGCACCCTTTGGGTGAATCGTAACTATTGGGTAGTTTACACCCTTTGGGTGGGTTGTAACTGTTGGGTGGTTTGCACCCTTTGGGTATTTGCGGGTGTACACCTTGGTGATGTGTGGCTTATGCTTATGCTTATCAATACCCCCGCCTAAAAGACTCACCTTGTCCTCAAGGTGATAAGTCAGAAAAACCTCTTGTAATTTAGCCACAGATTCCCAACTATTTTCACTGGGAGAGAGATTTTTCCACTGAATTAAAACTTTCACGTTGCCCGGTTGTAATTCACGAATATCTAAAACAGAATCTGGATAAGCTTGTAATTCCTGATCCTCAGATAACATAGGTGGTAAAGGTTGGGACTGGAATGAGTCACCAATGGCTTTCTTGAGGAGAGAGACATGAAAGACCGGATGAATTTTACTGTGAGATGGAAGATCCAACTTATAAGCAACAGTACCCACCTTATTAAACACCTGGAAAGGACCATAAAACCGAGGGGAGAGTTTTTCATTAATCCTTTTAGCCAAGGATCTTCTCCTGTAAGGTTGCATCTTCAAGAACACCCAATCACCGACTGCATATTCTATGTCCCGACGGCGTCTGTTGGTATTTGCTCGCATGATATCTTGAGACTTCAGCAAATTTTCTCTTAGAGTAGCCAATAATTCATCCCGAGCAATTGTTAGTTTATTGACTTCTTCAAGGCGGTAAGGAACGGTCGATCCCTTGAGAATGTGAGGGGGATCATGTCCATACAAAGCTTTGAAAGGAGACATCTTGCTTGAAGCAATATAATTGGTGTTAAACCAGAATTCTACCCATGGAAGACAAGAGGCCCATTTCTTAGGCTTTGTTCCAGTTATGCATCGTAAATAAACTTCCAAGCATCGGTTGACAACTTCTATTTGTCCGTCAGTTTGGGGATGATATGTTGAACTGAACTTAAGCTGTGTACCTGCTGCTTTAAAAATGCCTTTCCAGAAGTTTCTTAAAAACAAAGGGTCATGATCTGAAACAATGGAAAACGAAAATCCATGTAATCTTACAATTTCTTGTAGAAAACTATGGCTACTTCGGTAGCGTTGAAGGGATGTCCTAATGGTATGAAGTGGACATATTTAGTGAGTTTGTCAACCACCACCAGGATTGTATCCTTCCCCTTGGATTTGGGTTGTCCTCCAATAAAATCCATAGAAATATTTGTCCATACTTGAGTAGGAATGGGTAATGGTTGTAGCAATCCTCCTGGAGACAAGTTGTTGCTTTTGTTTCTTTGATAGATTGAATGTCCTACCAATGATGAATGATTTTTTTTTTAAATGATTGGAATTCGAGAGGAAGATTTGGATAGCACTAATTTCTCCTTGTAAAATAACTTCTGATCCGTCAAAGTATAGCCCATATGAGATGCGGGATCAATAATCAGGTCTTGCATGATTTTCTATAACTTGTCATCTTGTATGATCTCTTCTGTCCATTCTTCGAAATCATGAATTTGTAAGACTGTCATGGCACAATAGGAACTTCTCTTGGAAAGGCCATCGGTAGCAGAATTTTCCTTCCCTGGCTTGTACTGTATTTCAAAATCATATCCTTCCCATTTGAAAATCCATTTGTATTGTTCCTCACCAAGCTTCCTGTGTTCTATCAAAAATTTCAAACTTTTTTGGTCAGTTTTGATAATAAAATGGTTTCCCAGCAAGTAGTGTCGCCATTTTTGGACCACTTTCACGACTGCCATAAATTCGCGATCATACACCGATTTCCTTTGGTTTCTTTCGGATATGGTAGTGTTCCAAAAGGCTAGGGGTCTTCCTTCTTGCATTAGAACTACTCTGAATCTAGTTCCACAAGCATCAGTTTCAACCACAAAAGGCTTTGAAAAGTCAGGTACTGCTAATGTAGGCAAACTGGTCATGGCTTGCTTAAGTTGTTCGAAGGCAGTTTGCGCCTCTGAACTCCATTGGAAGGCATTTTTCTTCAACAGGTTGGTCAATGGCCTTGCTATTTTTCCATAATTATGAACAAACCTCTTGTTATAGCCAGTAAGGCCTAAGAATCCCCTTAAGCCGGTGACATTCTTGGGCATAGGCCATAATGTCATTGCTTCCAACTTCTGAGGATCTGTGGATACACCTCCAGTGGACCTTTCGAATTGCTCAATGTACTCTTCCACCGTTTCTTCTTGTTTAAGTGCAAGGAGGGCAGCAAAAGGGTTGAGAGTGGCTGAAGTTTGGAATCTTTCAAGAATGACAACTTTGAAATCGCCCCATCCAATATCAGAATTGCAAGTCTCCCACCATTGGAACCAAGATAGTGCCTTTCCATCTAGCGCCACCATAACTGCTTGAATTTTCTCTTCTTCCAGTATATCTCTCATTTGAAAGAAGCGTTCCAATTTATTTATCCAACTATAAGCATCAGATTCCCCATCATATATGGGGATTTCCAATTTTCGGCATCGTTCTGTTTTTCCTTCGCCAGTGTGGTTTTTGGGTGTCTCTTCTTTATTGACGGAACCTTTGGGTGTGCCATCATCTGAATGCTTGAACAAATTTTTCATCATGGCTTCTAGGCGCGCAAAACATGTTTCAAGTTGTTGTCGTTCTGCATCTTGGTTTTGTTGGTCCTCCATTAGCATTTCCAAAATTCTCTCCATTGTGTCTGGATTTTCAGAATTAGATCGAGTTGTCACTATTGTTGGAAACAGGCACCGAATCGGTGCTCTGATACCAAATTGATAAGGACAAATAAAAATGGAACAGATTTGATACGATGAAATAGAAATTTATATAGATAATTTGAGATATTGTATTACACAGGTTTTCGAGAGCCTGTCTCTCCACAATTCAGATTCTTCCTAATTCCCAGAGTGTCTTTCCTATTTTGGTTTACTTCTATTTATACTACATCTAATGGACACAACTATTCTGAATGGTTGTGACTGTTTCCAAGGGTCATGCCCCCTTGATTCGCATCTCCTGACCTTGTACCCCTTGGGCGGATCATAATGGTTGGTTGTGACTGTTCGCAAGGGTCATGTCCCCTTGATTCACATCTTCTGACCTTGTACCCTTTGGGTGAATCGTAACTATTGGGTGGTTTACACCCTTTGGATGGGTTGTAACTGTTGGGTGGTTTGCACCCCTTGGGTATTTGCGGGTGTACACCTTGGTGATGTGTGGCTTATGCTTATGCTTATCAATTTGATTATCAATTGCAAAAATAGGCAGTCTAAAAGTATAACCTAATTTAAACACTCTTGATTTGGAACTGTAGTTGTAGTATTGTAGATTATTATCTCTTCCCACTGTGCAAGGTCATAATTCTCTTGCCTCCACATGTTTGCTATATCGCTTTGTGTCTCATAGTATCTTGCATCTTATGCTGTAATAAAATATCTGAATGTTTGAAGAATTTGTGCACCTCATTTGTCCACTACCTTAGTATGTTATTTTAGCTGGTTTTCTGTCTACCCTTTCATCATTGATCATGGAAAAGTTTATGAGCAACTTATGAATATATCTATTAATGTAGTCCTGTAAGTTACATGATGTGAAGTTGCAAATGCTTGGAGATCACCAACTTCAAAATGCAGCTACTGCTACTTGTGTGGCACTTGTTCTTCGCAATTTAGGTATAACTTTTCTACCTTCTGCTTGGCCTCACTCTACACATGTCTTTTCTTTTTGTTGAATTCAAAGATTTTAGGTAGGGAAGAAGAAAAGGAGATAATAGTGAATCATAATAATACAAGATTGATATTATTATGATGTAATGAGGTGATCACAAAAGACAACCCAATAAATAGTAGTCCTAATTGAATATTAAATATAGAAACATATCAAAATATAAAAGAATAATAAATCCTTAGAGATCATCTGGGATACTCTAAAATATTCCAAGATATCATCAGATGTTTCTCAGTTTTTCTAACACTTCTTATAATTAAATTGAATATATTCCTACTCTAATTCAGAAGTTACTTGAGATTCAGGTGTGTGGATAACATCTACAAGGGTTTCTGTTGCATTTTGTTCAGACATTGCATCAAATTTTTTGCATATTTTAATATAATTATTTTGTATCTTTCTCATGACGTCCTTGATTAACCAAATCAAAGGCTTAGTATTGTTTTATTTCGAGTCTATTTTTTTTCTTGGTTTTATGACTATGCCTTCACTTTCTCCTTGTTTATTGGATGATCAGGATGGAGTATTTCTGATGAATCTATTAGGTATGGTTTAGAGGATACATACCTTCTTGGAAGGAGTCAATTTCTAACATCTGAAGAAGCTGAGGTATTAGGACTTACTGGATCAACAGTACTGCTTGATGGAGGTTGAGTGCTCTGACTTTTCCTTTATTACCGTGGTATTAACTAGTGACTTGAAATCTGTTTTAAAAAAAAGGCTTCATTTGTTCTGGAAAATTTTCTAAAAATCCTTTGAAATTTTCTGAGGAAGAAAAGACATGAAATACGGATAATTTCAAGACTGGACACATCTTTAACATATAATATGGTTCTGATGGACTCTTTATGTTATTGTTTACTACAATTTTTATTTGTATTGTGGGAAGAACTAAGAAATTTCTGGCTTAGTGCCACAAATACTTGAGAACAGAGTTGTGATTAGTTGTGGGGATATATGCTGCAGCCCACACCAAAGAATCTGCCAAAGCTCTGATGAATACCATAAGGATGGCATTTCCCAAGGCTCAATTGGTTTTTGTTGTTGCAATGGCAAGTGACAAAGATCATGTGGGATTTGCTCGAGAGATTCTCTCAGGTAAAGTCTGTTAAGTTGACATTTTAATTTAATTAAAATATCATGTTTAAATAGAAGAAAGTGAATGCCAGTCATTTAATATGAGAGTTTATTGATTGAACGAGGATCAAGTTGGTTTGGTTCCTTCAGACCACTAAATTTTTGTGCCTGTCTATAATGTCATTATTTGTAAATGATTTACCCAATGATCAAGAGGTTTTTCGGCATATCGTTTTCTGTTGATTGCTGCATATTGATGATGTTTTTTAAGTTGTAGATCTGGGGTCTTGGATAATATTCTGAATTTGATAAAATACTTGCATTTATATAACAATTCATGAAGTTGTTAAATTTCACTTTATTGATTCTTGATTTAAAGGTTATATTTCTGTATTTTTCTCTCCAAGTGTACCCTTCACTTTAGAAGAGCTATATTAAAAAATGTTGCGATAAGCCTATAGTACTAGTAGTGAAACGATAGGCCTAAACATGCTATCACACATTTGTTTAGGTGTACATGTGGAGACTGTCCTTTTGACAGAAGCTGCTATTGCTGGAGGTGTAACTCGAACAACACCAGCATCTTTGTTGAGAGATTCTTGGATTAAAGCTTCTGATGAGCTTGGCATTGGTATTGTTCATGATGGAATGGCAGAATACAGTGAATTATTAAAGGAACAACCAGTAGGCTCTGAAAGCAATTTGGGTGATGGTAAGACCGTGTTGGCTACTGTGCCATGTTTAAAGGGTTGTTTGAGAAGCGCAAATCAGATTCTAAGCAGACGAGGGGATGAAAAGCGTGTTATTGTCTTCACCGGGTCTCTGCATATTGCAGCTTCAGTCTTAGCTTCTCTTGCTGGTTAATGGGGTTTTATAGTGAAGCTACTGAAACGGAATTTCCCTGCAATAACAACACAAAAATTAAGGCCAGATGGAATCTTGGATGCCTTTATATTAACTTTCATCATCACTGTTTTCTGCTTCCATGGAATGAATTATAGTCCCAATGCGGCAGCTCTCGACTGGAATTTTGGATGTCAATAATCAGCATTCAACAGTAATCTATTAATATTGTGTTTGACTTAAAGTTTGAGATGTGATTTTCAGAGGTTATTAGTTATAGCTTTTACATCCTAAACGTGATTTTCTGTTTTCAAAGAGTTTCCAAACACACTTTCTAGAATGAATATTTTAGAGATAATGCAAGGCATTTTTAGGATCCTAATGAGCTTAATCCAATGTTTTAATATTATCTCCATTCCTATTTATAAGAAACAAGTTAACTTGTTTCTTATAAATAGAAACGGATGAACTACACCTAAGTAATTAATACTAGTTTTCTTTTTTTCCCTTTTGACTTCACTAGTTTTCTCCCGGTGTCTTCTTTAGTGACTTCATTAAGTTATCTAGAATTATGAAAGCAAAGCACATTGCTCATTTCAATGTTTGAGGTATCGTGCGAGTTGAAGTCTCTGGAATGAAATTCAAATGGTCGCAGTAAGCCTCAACTACCCAGCACAGTATTTACATTGGAGGCTAAACAAACTCCTAGAAAATAAGCACTACAAATTACACTTTTTTTGGTAATATATTGTCAATGAGGCAAGTGATGGTGTGTTGACATCAGTATTAACACCTGATTTAGCTGTTTAGCTAATTAAATAAGAATTCAATTATCTTTCACAATTACAAGTTTAAAATGTGTACACTTGATAGTTGGTAGCATATAAATATGATTGGCAAAACATAGAAGTTCATAAGTGAATTAATGAGAATTCTCGAGATTGATACTTCAAGAGCTGCTATATGCCTTGATTACCTACAGGTTTATAAACCATTGACTCCAACCACTGACTATGCAAGTGAACGTAGAGATAAAGCGTTGATAATCTAATAAAAAGGGGGAAGATGGTCATTTGCAGTCGACTTCTTTGCTGGTGGTGGTGTGTGGAGTAGTATTCCATCCATCCAATCCAGTAGGGGTCACAAACTAATCTATTTATCTGTCATGCGTTCAATCCCTCCATTACAAAAGAAATTCAAAAGGAGTGGATTCAATTAATCTATTTTTAAAAATCTAATAGATTTGTCCTATCAATATTTAATGGATCAAAACTAATCCATGATACTTATTTTAAATTTAAATTGTTCTTAAATTTATTTTTTAATTTTTTCTAAAATTATATTTTCAAAAAAGTTTTACAAAATTATTTTGGCCGATCTTGGTCGAAGTAATTTTTGGCCGACTTCAACCAAAGCCAATTTCTGGCCGATGTCTACCTAGACTATTTTTTTTATTGACCTTGGTTGTGATTAATTTATAAATGATCTCGATTGAGGTTGTTTTTCAGTTGGCATTGGTGCGGATTATTTTGCGACTGAAGTCAACTGAGATAATTTTTAGCCTACGTTAGTTGAGGTTGTTTTCAACCAACGTTGGCCAAGGTAGTTTTCGGCTGCCCTCAACTCCGTCTATTTTTTGCCAACATCAACTAAGACAGTTTTTTAACATCATCGACATCAGCCAAGACTATGTTTCAATCGACGTCAGCCATGGTAGTTTTCAACCGACCTCAGCTAGGTTGTTTTTGTTGACATTAGCCATGGAAGTTTTCGATTGATGTAGACCAAGGTTGCTTTTTGGTCGACCTCAACCTGAGATTTTTTTTGTTGATGTTAGTTCAAGAAATCTTTGGTTGATGTTGTTCAAGGTAGTTTTCGGTCAATTTTTTTTTTTTTTTTGCTTACGTCGACTGGAACTATTTTCTGACCAACATCATCAATGGCAGTTTTCGATCACTATTGATCCAAGTTGTTTTCAATCAACCCTGGTTAGAGTTGTTATTTATAAAATATATTATTTTTAGACGGCATCTAATATGGACCAACAAAACATTTGATCTATCATGAACCATTATTTACAGACTTAGGATTTATCTAATATGTAAAAATTTATCCTACATTCTATACACCAAATTTCTTTCTCAACCTTCAACAGTCTCTCTCTGTCGTGAGCCGTCGCCAGAGGCACCATTTTCTTCTTCCTGTTTTTTGCTTCTTCTCCGACAACCACAACACTGCACCACATAGATCCAAACGCCATCTAACAACGACTCCATCTCCGTAAAGAAAACATCATGCATAATTTTGGCAACTCCAACTGCAGACGTGGTTGAGCCTCTCAAATATTTACAAAACACGGATTCATAAATTGTTGTTTTAGATCATAACTAAACAAAAAAGGAATCTGGAACATTAACGCTATATTAATCAATGCCCAGAAGAAAAATCCAAAGTAAAAAAAGAAAAAAAAAACAGATCCGAGAGAAGAAATTGCCAGGTAAGAGGGTAAAGATGTGTTGCTCAACAATAAATTACAGTGTTGTTGAACGGAAAAGTAAGAGAGTGGTTGCTTTTCATCAAAGTTAAAACCACGGTTTAGAATGAGAATTATGTTTGCAATATGAATACATATGTTTAGGCCTAAAATAAACTTTAAGACGATATCTTTTTAAAATCGTTTAAATAAAAAAATTGGGGACTTTAATAAAAAATAAAAATATTTTTCTTCTACTAATACTTGAACTAGGGGTTTTCGGGGTTGGTTTAGGTCGATTTTCTCCAAATTCAGTTCTCAATCCAATCAAATTTGATCGGTTTAGTTGGGTTTGATTTTTTATTTTTTTTGAAACTCAACTTAATCCAACCCATTCATGAATGATTTGGTTCATTCGGGCCAACGAGTTATTTATTTAAATTTGACCTTTTTTTAAACTATTATTTTATATCATGATTCATCCAAATATCCAATGCAATTAATACAATATTATCACATGTCTGAAAATAGTAAAATTGATTCATTTAATACTATCAACCTAATATTCTAAAATAAACTAATACAAATTAAAACAAAGTATTCTTCAATAAGATTTACTATAGTAGTTTGAATCACAACTATTTCTTACACACTAATTTCTTCTAATAAGTTTTGTTACAACCGGATTTGCTGAAACAAATGAACAAAATATGATCCATTAATATTATAAACAAGACAAAAAAAATAAATATGTAAAAAAAGGTGAAACAAATAACAATATACCCGACAGTAATCCTTAAGAAATTTCAATACTAGTCGTCCAAACACTTGCACTTCCAACACTTGGAGTCCCAATATTAGTAGTATTTAATGTCAAACCAAACAACTCTAAAAATTTAATGGGTTCTGATCGTTTCGGTTCGGCTTTGATCATATCTATAAATTTAAACTCGTGACTATCGTATATGAATGGTTTTGATCAGTTCGATTCAATTTTGACCAAAATACAAAATTATCCAACTCAAACTATTTAGATGAATTTTAATCAATTCGGATTAGTGGATGATCCATACCTCTAAACACCTCTAATTTAAACTTTGTTTACTAAGAAAAAAAGTATACATTAATTAATATTACACTATAACAAGTAATAACTAATAATAAAAATTATATAAATACCAAATTAAATAAATTAACTTTTTTTATGATTACTAATAAAAGAAGACGATGTCTAGGGTGTGAAAGTGAAACTAATTTCGCACCCTACGAAAGTTTTACATTTTTAAAAGTAAGCAATGTGAACCGTCCGATTAGTGAAAAGCAAATCTAACGGTCCTTATTTTTTGCTTGCTACCGGTAGAAAATGGATGCCTCAATTTGTGTGTCTGCTATCCCCCCACGCGCGATTGAAGTTGCAAAGCATCCCTCAACTACTTTTCTGCTTTCCCCAAAAGGTTTTTTCAAAACCAAACGAAACAATCTATTGAAAAACCACAGCCCCCTCTTGAAAAATCGCAACCCCGTTTTGAAAAACCACAGCTGGTTTTGTCTTCTTGGTGCGCAAATTCCATCCTAGAAGATCCGATTTTTGAACCAAAGCACTTGGGTTCTCATCATTTCGTATCAGAGGTCAGTTCTAGGGTTGGAATTGAGTTACCTTTTTCTCCATTATATTAATCAATTCTATTCATACTCTACTTTTGACACAACCCTAATTTGTGTTTGATAAAATTTGGGTTTTTCAATTTGGTTGTTTGCTTTCTTCAAATTGTTGTTGTTTTCATACTCTACTGCATATTTGTTGTTGGTGTTGATTTCTGTTGATTGTTAAACATGAGCTTGTGTTGTGGGGAATGGTAATGTAGTGAATTTTTTGCTGCAACTTAAATGTTTGATTGCAATGTTACAAATTTCGTTATTAGAAGCAGTTTGTGTTATAAAAGAAAAAAAATTGCACAACTTGTGGCTGTTGTTTATTAAATTCAGTAGAAGAAAAAAAAAAGACAGAGTACAGCAGCTATAGTCATTAAATTTCCTTGCACCCGACTTGTTTGATAAAATTCCTAAGTGTCAAGTGTGTTCTCTATTCCTTGTATTCCATATAATTTGTTCTTACATGTAGTGAAATTGTTCTTTGTTACTTCCCTTTTGTTGGTGTTCAAAATTTTGTGTCAAGCCTTGTGATTGTTACTCTTGAAAGTTATTCTTGATCATAGATTGTTGATTGTTGTAAGAAGCTTAAGTTATAAAACGAGTGGAAAAAGGCTAGAGAGTACATATTCTAAAAAGCCTAATTATGTCAAACACTTGAGTGAAACACTTTGGTGAGGTTTTCTTATTTCAGATTCTGTTCATGGCTGAGAGAAAGGGACCTCCATCCCCTACTAGAGATCATAGGATGTTGTTAGATGCCTTAAGTCAAAGGATGAACCAAGTTTTGAGGGAGCATACGGAGGGAATGTATGAGAGGCTTGAGAGTTTAGAAAACCAAAATCTGAATTGGGAAAATGAGCAACATGGAGATAGGGATAGACATGAGTTTGGTATTTTGTTTTTGTGTTTGTGATGCCAAAAAATTGATTTGCGAATATTAGACAAATATCTGCAAATATTAGATAAACAATCGTTGAGTAGTCCGTTTTGTTGTTTGGTTGTTATTTTGTTGTAATGTTTGTTTTGCAGTTTGGGTTGCTTGAATGTTGTACCGTTTTGAGTTTTGTTGTTATATTATGTGTTGTAGTTTTGAAGATGCAAGTATTTGTTGTTGAGGACAATATAGAAGGAAAAATTGTATAAAGTTGTTAGATGTGAATATTTTGATGGGATGAACAGTTATCTGTCAATTTAGTGTAGTTGTCAGTGTCTCTGCGTAGTGGTGTCATGGAAAGGAGTTCGTCATCGTACACCTCCGAGGCCCAAAGTCGCGTGTTTTGTCTGTGTAACATAGAGACTCCACTAGTGACATCGTGGACTAAGGAAAATCCAGGGAGGCGTTTTTATGGTTGTGGTCTATACAAGGCAAGGAATATTAATTTGGTGCATATAAAAAAAAAGAATTCGGTAGGGATTGATTTATGTGTTCATTGTTGATTGTTATTGGTTATGTTGGGCATGTAGGATACAGTAGGAAAGGGTGTAATTTTTTTCAGGTTCATGTTACTTTTTTGTATGATTTTATTTACATTATAAATTTTATTCTTTTTAGGCAATTAAATCTAAACCTTCTATTTTGATCTAAGGGTTGCTATTTAATTGTCTCACCTCTTGTGATAAAACACTCTTCTTCTCGCCTGATATGCACCCTATATTTATCGGCTCATAGGGATTCAGACAAATAATAAACTAAAAGAATAAAAAAAATTTGATTTTATTTTATACAACTATTGGAATTGAAATTTTAGGCGGATGATTTTTGAGAATCATATGTTACCTACAAATTTTATTTTTATTGTAAATAAAAAAGTTCAACAAATTGACTTCATCCATGACTCTTTTCTTTTTCTTTTACAAGACATTGGTGAGTTGTTTTATTTAATCAACCATTCATGAATAATCTTTATTCACCAGCTCCATGAAAAGGTTTTGGGTTTGAGCTTTGACCCAAAGTTACAAAAAAAAGAAAAGAAACCAGACTAGCCTAGCCCAACCACAACTAAACGGCCCAAAGCATATTCAGTTCTGTTGATATTAGAATGAGAATTTGGATTAGTGAGTTAATACAGAGAGGACAATATTGCATCTTAATTTTTGTTATACTGTCTTTATAAATTTTTAAATCATCATGATGAAGAGGCATAATCCATGTAGATGTAGATATCATTTAGTGAGATAAAACTTTGTGGTTATTATATATCATGATAATGGAACTCAAGAGTAAAAATCAGATTAAATGTGCAAGCGTGAAGTGAAGAGGCATAATGTAATTCTAGAATATTCCAATTGTACATCAGACTATGTGAATAAATATTAGAATTGAAGAACATAATCAGATATACAGTTTCCCAACATTTGAACAAAGGTAGGTTTACTATGTCCAATTAATTAATTAATATTAAAAAAATACCAATCCAAAAACTCAAAACTCGTGGACTATAGAAAACAACAAAGCAGAAGCCAGTAGATAGATTTATTGATTATTTTTTCTGTTTGGAAAATCTAGGCTTCCTGCTCTGTTCATCAAAACCAAATTAAAACACAGATATTATATATTAGATATGAGAGCGGTTATATAGGATCAAAATCAAAGTATGTAGGTCTAAGTTGTAAAGGGGAAGGGAAAGAGAGAAGTAACACAACATTCTATCATCTGCCTATATGCAGAAACTAGGTTTCATTTATATGTTGCATTGGTTGAATAAATCAACATTTAAAGTACACGATTAATTAGTTGTAATCACGTAAGTACAAAAAAAATATATATTTTTCACACACATGTGTAACTTTTCATTGGTAATCCATGCACAATCAAATAATGCATGCGATTTTATTTTAGAATTTAATTTTCATACACCATTGATAAATCTTTTGATTGGAACTTTTTAACTAACTAACAAGTGCATAAGAAGATGTAAGAAAATAATATTATTTATATATTTTTCATAAGTGACACATGTATATGATTTATTTTAGAATTTAATTTTTATACATCATTGTGATATCAATCATCATGATGTTAATTGAGAAATATTTTAATTATTAAACTTTTAAAAAGTGTTTTAAATTTATATATATGATCATCAATTTAAAGATTTTGTAAAATACACACATTAAAGTTTACTTTTAGTTTCTTTATTTTTTCATAAATAATAAATATTTGATTTATTATGACCACGAGTTTCCCTTTACCATCATCTAAAAAGAGAGACTTTCTCTGTTTTATTATCATTTTCATTTTAAATTATTTTACACATATTAATAAAAATTAATAATAAATAAAAGAAAATAAAAATTTATAAAATTAATATTATTATTAATTTATTTTTTTATTATTTTATATTATTAATATTATAAGAGATATAAAAAATATTTAAAAATAAAAATATTTATTATTTTTGGCAAATTTCTTATTCGCACACAATTATTATTATTATGGAACAAACAGTAAATTTTGCAAGTTAGGTTGTGTTTCCAATTTTTTTTTAGAATATTGTATTAACTTTTTACAAATTAAAAGCAAACTAAAAAATCTGTTTGAAAATTTTATTTTTCAAAACTAATTTAATTCGATCTTTAAAACTGAAACATTTCTGCTTTTTTTTTATAAAAAAAAGAAAATTAAAGAAAAACATATGTAAACAAGAAAATAAATATATTTTAAACATAATACTTAATGAATATTTATTTTCTTATTTTGTTTTAAGAAATATTTTTACGACTATTTTATAAAATAGTTTTAAAAATTATAAATAAAATTAAACACGATAAAATGTCCATAATCCATTTAATAAAATGACTTAATTTTACTTTGGTTCGTGTATGTAGTGATTAAGCAACTTTTTGCTTGTTATAATAAGCAATAATAAGACACTAGCAAAACAACAAATTAGCATACTCGCAGAGAAAAAACTATAAAGGGGGAAACATGAACAAAAAAATTTACAAACATTTTACACAATTAACTATAGGATTAATTCTGCAATTGTCTTCAATGAAATTGTCAAACTTTTACAAGGTGATTGGAAGACATCCTGATGAGGAATGCTTTTTTTTTTAATTTTTTTTTTTGTTGAGATGAAATTAAGATAAAATCAATAAAAATAAGAAAAATTCTATTTTGAACAACCAGTCTTAAAAAGAGAATCTAGATTTCAAAGTAATATAATTCTTAATAATATTATTTATGTGCTAATTAATTCAAAAAATAATAGCCGTATGAAGTTAATTTAAAATATATGATTAAAAGGACTATCTTTTTATTTTACTGTGATTAATGTATTATCTAATCATATTTAATCCTTATTTATTAAAATGATTGAATTTATTGTATAAAAAGGATATTTTGTGATCACCAAATAATAGAGTGAAAGTGTCTTCAAGGGCTTACTAGAAGAAAAAAATTATATATTTTAAATTTTACATAATCATTTATGGTAAGTTTGTTAATTTTAAAAATAATTATTTTAAAATAATTTAAATATTAATTTGTGATGAAGTAATCGTGTAAAATTTAGATTGTAAAACATTAAAATCTTAATAAAATGTTCGATTCATGTAATGTATGGATTTTTTTTAGTGAATTAGATAGAGAAGTCAAGTTTCTTCTTGCAATTTAGATAAAAATAAGTGTGGTTATTATAATATTAGGAAATCATAGTTTCTCCATTTATATTTTAGAGAACTGATTTTAAATTTTTTAATAAAATTAAAATTTTAATATATTTAATTTTCTATTTGGTAAATATTTTATAGTTAATAAATAAAGTTTTGATTTGAATTTAAAATATTATAATCTTAACCTTTAATTTTAATATAACGATTAAAATTAGTCATTTTAATTCTCATATAAAATAATCATTTTTATATTATATATTTTTTCATTTATATATGTATTATCTTAAAAAATTTAAATGGTGTATTTAATATATCCTCTTACTCTTTCTTAATACCAACTCAACCTTTTTATAAACTATAACTAAAAAAAACTAATTTTAACTTTACATATATATATATATATATATATATATATATATATATATATATATATATATATATATATATATATATATATTATTTTTAAAATTCAAACATGTTTGTTACATGCATATAATATATTCTCTTATACTTTTAATATTAATTGAATCATTTAATAGCATTTTAATCTATCATTTTTAGTATATTTATATTCTTTTAATATTATATATATATATATAAATTAATATTACATCTGTAAAATGTGAAATAAGAGAGACAAATAAAAAAAATGACAAATTCATGAGTTAGTGTTACTCTTATTCACTCAAAGTCTCTTAAAAAGTTAAATTTATAATAAATACACTTAAATTTAATCTTTTTAATATTAAGTTTTCATTAAATATTTTTTACATCTTTTTATCGTTGCATTAAAATCCATGAAAAGAGAAAGACCAACTAACACAAAAAAAAGTTATTGTTTTCTCATGTCATTAAAGTCTTCTAAAAAGTAAAGATTTTAAAAATTATGTCAGTATTATTCTTTTTTTATTATTACATCTTTTAAGCATGAAATAAGGAAGATAAATTAAAAAGAGGTGAAAAAGGGAGTTCAATTTTCTCCCATCAACTAGAATCTTTTAAAAAGTGGAGATTTCAATAAATATATTCAAATTTTAGGGATGTAGGGAGTCAGTTTGAATTGGTTTTGGATAAATTCATGATTCAATCTAATCAAATTTGAACGGTTGGTTTGAAGACATTAAAACTCAAGAACCAAGGAGAAGGACTATGAAGACCTATATATGTGGTGATGATCTTAATCAAGATTGTTACTAAAGATCCATGAGTTGGAGGGTGTTGTTACTGATTTTTTTTTTAGAATTAAATAAAGTTGTATTTCTTTTATTTTCTTCTACTTATTTTAATGACCGATAGCATTGTTGTCTTTTCATGTGTGTCACTAAGAATTAAATGTCTTAATAATCACAATAAATTATGTATTTAGAATAATTAAAGGTTAAGTGCCTATATGAAAAAGAAATGAAGGACTTGAATTTCCAAAGACTTGTGTATTGTAAGACTATTGTCTAGGTTCCAGGCACAACCCTTGCGGACTTGTGCACTGGCTTATCTTTCATTGCTAGAAGTGATGCTAGCTTCCACCTGTCATCGAGGGATCCTTGACCAAAACCATGTCATTCTTTTTCAAGAAAAAAAAATTAAAACACAACCCAAACCAACCTTTTTATAAACAATTTGATTTGGATTGGATCAACCAGTCAAAGCATTTACAATTCGATATTTTTTATAAGCTAAAATTTTTATTAATCTCTATCGCACTATTCCATGTGTTTGTAAGTTCTGACATGATTAAAGTGAGGTTGCGAGTTGCGGAGTGAGTTGAGCGAAAAAAGATGAGAGTTAAAACTCTAATTTCGTGTGGGTGGATGAGTGAAATTGTGAGAATTGAGAAAAAAAAGAGATTATCTCAATCTTAATAACTAAGTTTGATAATAATAGTAATTGATTTTTTTAAATTTAAAATATATATTATATATAAATAATAATTTAATACAAATTAATGAATTAATAGATCAAATTAGTGGATTATCGGGTTCATATATTTAAACCTGTGACCCAATCCAAAACTCAATGGGGTTGAATGAATTGATTGAGGTTTGACTCAAACACAAAATATACTCAACTCAAACTATTTGAATGGGTTTGAGTCAATTTGAATTTGCGAGTGATCATATTTGTGAACACTCATATTATTTTCTTAATAATAGACATGGATTAACTATTTTTCACATCTCTTTAACATTATACATCTAAAATAATGAAAAAAGAAAGACAAATGTAAAAGTCAAGATTTAAAAAAATATATCTAAATTTTACTTTTTTATGTTAAATGTACATTTTTAACATTACATTTTTTAAGTATAAAATAAGGAAGACAAATTAACAAAAACATGAGTTATTGTTCTTCTTATCTTCCAAAATCTTGTAAAAAGTGGAAATTTCAATTAGTATACTTAAATTTATTAATTTTAATATTAATTATATATTAAATTTTTTTTCACACCTCCCTAGCGTTGCATATGAAATTGTGAGAAGAGAAAGCCAATTGAAGAAGCAACAAAAAGAAAGTTTGTCATCTAGATTCTTCTAAAAAGTAAAGATTTTAATAAATTTATGTAAATTTTATTCTTTTAAATATTGCATATAATTTTTTTTTACTTTTTACCATTACATCTTTTAAGCGTAAAATAAGGAAGACAAATTAAAATCCAATAAAAACATGAATTATCGTTTCTCTTATTACTTTGAATCTATTAACAAAGGAAAGATTTCAACCATACTTCAATTAAATCAATTATGCATCCTATGTATACATCAAAAGGGAAATCCTCTCTTTTGTTAACTAAAACTAACCCTGTACACACACATCAAACTCTAGTACTATACATTTAATATTAAAACCCCAGTAAAAGGAGATTAAATTTTACCAATCATAGTTAGAAGAAATTTATATTATGTTTCGAAGTCATGAAAGTGATAAATATATACATTCAAGTTCTTCTTGTATAAATAAAAAAAAATATTTAAGAAAATTTTAAAGAGAAAACACTTTATTATTATTATTATTGTTGTTGTTGTTATTATTATTAAAATAATATTATTAATAAAGTATTTAAATGTTAAAAATGATTTTAAACTATATAATTCCAATAAATTTTATTTATTTAATTTTAATTTTTTCTATAAAAAATGAAAATTTTAATTTTAAACCATAGGAATAAAATCACCAAATATTTACCATTTTTTATAATAGAAAATTTTTAAAAAAATATTATCCTACTTTTTCAGACAATAAATTAGTAGAAATAAAATTCAAACGTTAGAAATATTCAATATCATTCGTCATTTAACATTTATCAATTAGTTTTATCAAACACTTTTAATTAAATAAATTACTTATAAGCTTTTAACTTAGCTCAGAAGATTCTCAAAAACCTTACTAAATACAAATAATCAAGCTCTATTATTATTACTTAGTTGGGTTTGGTCATGTTTATGAAGTTAAAAATTCACTAACCCTACACTAACTTCAATTTTAATCGGCATGGGTACACTAAAAAAACCTAACTCAATTCAATGGTCCAACCTAACTTAGAAAAATGTAATTGTTCTATGCTTGTAGATGAGTGTGACTTCCTTATACCTCTATTATTTCTTATGATGCCCTCTTGATTTCTTCTCTATTTTTTATGTCAAACAAAGAAACCATTAATGCCAAAGACATGGACTGATCCAAGGGGGACAAGAGGGGTTTTGACCCCTTCCTTGTGATGTTTTATGTATGTATAAGAAAAATAAATAAAACTTAAATTAAAAATACTAATAAAAATAATTTTTTGAGTTGATATATTCTTAATTTTCTTTCAATAGTAGATCATATATCTAATTATAAAAAAAACTAATAATAAATATTTTTTTAAACTTATTATTCATTAATTATTTATTTATTAAAAATCAAATATTTAAATAATTTTATAAAAAAAATTAACCTCCCTTTAATACATTTCTGGATTTGTCCCTAGTTAAAGAAAGTGATTTCTATTCATAGATGACAAACAAAGAGACCCTGAGTGTCAAAGGAATCACTTTCTTATTTATAAAAGAGATGGCCAACGTTAGAGAGGGGTTGCTATTTATAGGACTACTGAGTATTTATGCAACAAGTATAAAAAATGGAAATTAATATTTTTCTTTATCAGATATGGTCATGGGGATAATTGTATTTTGAAAATAATAGTTTTAATAATATTATCTCCTCTTTTTTAAGTGAATCATAAGAATTTATTATGACCATTTTAGTTTCGATATGATATCTCTTTTTATTTAATACATGTGATTTAGATTTGAATATATTATGTTTCTATGTTTTAATAGAATCATTCTAGGACTAAAAAAATAGAATCATTCTAGGATAGACGATATATGCACATGTATCTTACATAAATCCTTAAATTATTCCCCTAAAAATAAAAATCCTTTCATTATTAAAACAATCAATTTGATTTCCATTTTTTTGTTGAAAAAAATCAAGAACACGATAGGCAGTAGAGTAAGTGTTTTGACATAATTAATTACTAATTAATTAACGTTTGGTCCTCATTAATCCTTTTAATTATTTGATTAGAACTCGATAATTTCTTTTTTATGACAAACTTTGGTCTAGCTTATTGTTAGTACTTTAATTTTATAAGACTTTTTCTTTATTTTTAAATCAGCTTAATTATTTTATTCTAGCATAAATTAATATGATGGAGAAATATTTATTTTTTGTTATACAATCAATCAACTTATTATTATAGTTATAAAAAATATTAAATTTTATATCATTTATATAAATAAAATAAAGAGTTTAAAAAAATTATTTTTATCAAATCTTTCTGATTATTTGTGGCATTTTTTAAATTTAAACTAAAACACACAAATGATCTAAATATATACTAATATACTGCTCAAGTTACTATAGATCACATCTAACAAAATATACAAATAGAATATTTTAGAACGTGCATTGCACATAATAATTTTTTATTTTATATATAATTAAAATTTATAAATAATAAATAAATATTTTTTGATATAAAAATTATATTATAATTAAAATTTGTATTTAATAATTTTTTTTAACATATAAATATATTTTATATTTATGATAAATAATTTATGTTGTGATATAATTTTATTTTTAGTTATTAATTTTTTTAAAAATTTATTTTTAATAATTTATGTTGTGATATACTTTTATTAATCTTCGTACTATTTGTGTTGTGTGAATGCGCAAAACCGCAGTGGCTGTTGTAATTTTCTAAGACACAACCCAATTAACTTCACTACTTTCATTCACAAGATAACAAAAGTTTCTAACATTCAAAAAATGGACTGGGGAATTTTTTTTGAAGAAGGTTAATAGAAGTTAAGGTGAGAATTTGGATTGAAAAATACATGCAAAACTTAGAAGGAAATTTTGAAGTGTTTCCCTCTAATTGTTTATCAACCAATATTAAAAACCCACTTGCTAGTTGTGGTTGCAATGAGCATTGAAAAAATGGAGAAAGGTTACAAGCAAACAAATGATGATTCATCGTGTGGTGTATGCTGGAGAAAGAAAAAATGGATTTAGCCCAACAAAAAATCACACTTTTTTTATTTTTTTATTTTAAGACTATGCATTTTATTTCAAAACCTAGTTTAGTAATTGCACAATAAAATCAAATTTTATTGCAAAATTTCAAATAACATTATGTGTCAAAATCATTTTTCTAGCATCTGTTATTTAAACAAAAATTAAATTAGCAAAAACCCAAGTTTACTTAAAATCAATTCTATAAAATCATTTTAATTTAATACCAATTTTACTCACTCATCCAAACATGCATTACATTTCTGCATTAGTATTTCAAGTGAAATTGAACTCGAACTACAACACTTCAACATGGTTATCCAAAAATACCATTAAGGTAATTCTATTATAACTTTTAATATATTTTTAAGTAATTTTTAATTAATAAAATTATTTTTTAACAACAAGACACTTGGTAATAAAATCAAAGAAGAGCTAAAAACACATTTTTTTAACACATTTTTTAACATGCATTTTATTTTTGATTAAAAATTATTAAAAATAATAAAAATAATAAAATTATGAGAAAAAATTATTAAATAAATTAGCATTCTGTTTTTATATTTCTTAATTAATAAGAGATGATATGTTTAAAGAAGTGTTTTAAATAGTGTATTGATAGTAATAACATGCATACATATCTAGCATTGAAGTAAGGACCAGTAGTTGGGAGTCACCATCACCATGTGGTCGAATCATGACAAATTGCATATACATTTCTAAAAAAAAATATTTACAATATTAAAGTTGCTTAATTTCTCTCTCTCTATATATATATTTTCGGCTGTGATATACTATTTTTATTTTATATAATTAAGAAAGTTTCTTTAACAATCTAATTTTTATAAAATGTATTAAAAAATTCTCTAATGAAATTGACATCTTTAATTTTTCAAGTAAAATTTTAACTCATTTTTCTTTTAATTTTAGAATAATAAAATATTTTTTTCTATATTCTCAGTTTTTTCTTTCTTCTCTGCTTTCTCTCCTTATACCACCCCTTTCTTTTTTTCTTTTCTTCTTCACCTCCTTATGGTTTCTTTCGGTGGTAGACTGGTAGTGGTACGTCTCTATCTCTCTATGTTCAAGCTCTCACGAGAGTTGTTGTTGGCAGCAAAATGCATCCTCCGAATTTATATGCATACGGGTGTTTTATTATTTTTAAAATAGTTATTGTTTGTTACCACAAGCAATTAGGACCACAGAAAATATGCATGTTTTGGAACAGTATTCCTCAGAAGAGATATATGATTGCTTTGTCCATTTTGTCAAATAATAAAATTCTAGATGTGGAATAGTTACAAGAACTGATTAAGAAATAAGACAAACAATTACTTAGTTCCTTCCATTTTGACACTTTAAGACCATTGAAAAAATTACTGAATACGTGTCTTACATGTGATCTTCAATTTGTTGGAGAACGACTTCAGCTCTCTTCTTTTTTCCAACAAAGAAGTTTGCGAACCTTTGCACCTCCCTCCTGTAATGGGCAAAGATAAATTTCTAATTACTCCATTTATTGTTCACTTAAAAAGCATTCACTAAGAATTTTATCTTTATCATCATAATATTAATGGGAAGTATTTAAAAGTTTTATTGAAGATTAAATCTCAGTTGAAAAATTTAACGGACCACCTTAATGAGAATCAATGACTAATTTCTTAAAATTATTTTGTCAATTATATCATGTAATGTTGATATATGACAGATAAATTATAATAAGTTATAATGTTTTTTTGGTCGGCAAAGAATAATAAGCTATAATACTGTCAATTATGTTATAAATTATGTTTTTCTAAATGATTAATTCTCCAATACAGGAGAGGAGCCGGACTCAAAATTAACAAAAGTTACATGGTAGCACATGGATGGAATGTAGAGCAATCATTCTACAGAAAAATACATCTACCTGCCAATCATACTCAACGACTATATTTGTTTGAAACCTCGATTGTAATGGAATAGCCTATGTAGAACATAGTTGGAATTATCTTTTGATATAAATACTTGCGTATATGTTTGAGAGAGTTTATGTAAATAATTTATGATATGTCCATAAAATATTTTCAACTTATTTCAATAAACTCACCGTGGCAGCTTATATTATAGCGTGTATTAAAATAGTTTAACTCTATTTCTTGTTTGATTACACAAATAACTTAT
The DNA here is from genome assembly GCF_000004515.6 of Glycine max. NCBI lineage: Eukaryota > Viridiplantae > Streptophyta > Magnoliopsida > Fabales > Fabaceae > Glycine > Glycine max. Next base: position 6,292,697 of record NC_038246.2, on the reverse strand, counting down.
ACATAAATATTTGTATAATAAATACTTATTCAGTAATATCTTAATTAAGTCATAAGTGACAGTTTTTCGTTTAATATTTAACTCTTATTTTATTGTTGTTAACACTTGAAAAAAATATAACTCTTGATTTCAGACATTATATCAAATAGTTATCCATAAAAAATAAATATTTCAAAAAAAGAGTTAAAAACATAAGTGCCAAAGCAAAACACTAAAATTTGAAGCAAATGATTATATTTAATCAATAAACAATTGTTGGAACACGTTTAACAAAAAACACAATAATCAAACGATCCAACACACACAAAAAAAATTGAACTAAAAAATAGAAGAAAAAGAAGAAAAAGAAGGGTGTTAATACATGTGTACCAATAAGGTGAGTTCACGTGCAAAAATCTAAGTTCACGTCCAAATTAATAAAAAGAAAAGAAAAGAAGAAAGAATGTTAAAATATTTTCAGGTTGAAAATGATGACATGTCTTTTGTGGAATTAAGAGGAAGAAGATGAGAATATTTTAAACATAAATTTTTATTAAAAATTATCTGATTAGCATGTATCTACTTTCTGTTAAATGATTAAACAATATTTAGGAGAAGAGATCTGCGTGTGATGTGAGTTAAACAATTAAGAAATTTTTTATAAGATGCAAAAAGGAAAAGGTGTTAGAAGAGTACAAATATAATTTATTTAATAATTATTATAAACTTTTTATTATCTGTTTAATTTTTATGGATAAAAACAGAAGTTGAAATAGCTTTCCCAAAACCTAGAAGAGGAGGAGAGGAGGAGAGGGGTCGAGGCAATATATATTGAGGGGCATGAGTTACTTCATGACTTGGGTTCTCGGAGAAATTTGCAAGCAGGACCTGCTTCTTCTTATATCTTCAGCTAAGCATCGAAGGTATACGATTTTTGTCTTCTTCTTATAGTACTTTATTAATTTTGTAAGGGATGGAGAAATAAAATTAACAATAACGATTACGCTTATCATATTCTATCTTTCATAGTACAAAAGTCACGCTCATGCCAAGAAGTAAAATGTTACCCCTCGTAGTACAAATGTTAGGCAACTTATTAAATATAACATTAATATGATTGTGACAAACAAGAGGAAATGATTCATATATATTTTTATGTATGAATTAAAATAAAAATCAAATAGTGTTAAACATAAGGATCAAATTTTTAATTTAACTCAAATGTAATTAGTTATGGACAAATATTAACCGGTATTAATATACATAAAAATGTGTTTCCATATAATTTTGTTATAAACACCCGTAAGTAAAACCCCTAATTATCATACATTTATAATAAATTTTAAGAACAATTTATTCAACAAATTTTAAGGGATTTCCCATCTTCTCTAAATCTCATTGATGTTAAAGGAGAAACAAAATACGAAAAAAAAAATTTAACTATACTCATTTTTTTAATAATGATACGCAAGCACCCCTCCGACACTTATCATTTTTCTCTATTTTGTTCTTCATAATAGTAACTTGAAATCTATATAATTCTGGCCTACTCAAGACAACTGACCTCCAGGACGCAATGGAAAAGCAAGAACATTACTGGGCTTAAAGTGCCATTAAGTTTAAAGAGCATATCAATGTAAAAATTTCATTCCAACATCAAATATGAAATTAAACTGGGAACATGACACTGTTACTTTTGATAAGCCTAGGAGCTTTGACCATGCCATTCTCATCTAAAAACAAATAAAACAAGTAAAAAAGAGTTGGCCATTGAAAAACGAAGGCCTGCAGGCTGCAGCATAATTGATACACAAAAAGAGATGGTAAGATAAAGTCCTTGAAACACTCTCCTTGCAGCTACATGGTTCAATAGGAAATGATCCAAGATTGAAACCACAGGAACCAATTTACACCAAAGTGCTTAATACCATCGGCAAGATGAAGGATTCATGGTGAAGCCCTTTTTTTTTTTCCTTCTTAATAAACATAAGGCAATATTCTCCATGGAACAAGTTTCCAATACTCGGCCCATATCTCTCTATACTTCTCTGCACAACGAGCTTCATCCCTTCTCTCTCCAGATTAACAGAATAAGAAGATAAACTGGATAGAAGTATGGAATTGGTGAACTGCAAAAATGAGTAAAATACAAATGTTTGACATTGTTTTCTTTTACAAAAATAACAAATATTCATAAGTTTATATCAACATGATAAAGCAATGAGTTAAAGAGATCACCTTATCCCACATGGTAAGCTAAAGGAGAGAGCAAGCATCAAATCCCCTAGGTAATTACAGCGTCTAGCAATACCCCTTCAACATAACAATAATAAGAATAAGAAAGCTTAATGACTTCAATGAGAAACAGAATCAAGGATGACAAATGATAAAGACAGTATCAAACATAAATTCTTGTGAGAACCTTGTCACATATTATGAGCTAGATGAAGGGTGAAAAAATAAACCACATGCATATGAATTCCATATAAAATAAGACTATCTTTTCCTTTTACTCAATAACGTCTGCATATGGAAATAAGAGAAGAACAAGAAAAAAAATAGATATCAAATGAAATTATATTTTAAGAAAAATATCCGGTAGTATCTTTGATTACAGCTTGGTTTCCATATTTCCTTGTATTTCATGATACGTGTTTATGCTTTGTATGACATTGTAAAACATCATAATGAAGATCAATTTCAGAATGTGATACTCTATTCTCTCCTTTCCCTCTACCTAAAAACCTATAATTTCAACATAAATGAAATCTTACCAATAACCAGAAGCAAGTAGCTTTCCGCCAATGACTTTTGGAGGCTTACCCCAAATACGAGCCTTTGGATTCTTTTTGAATACATGGTTTTGCTTGTTTGCTCCTCGAAATACCATGTATCTGCACGGTAATATTCCACAGATTACAGTTTATAAGGTTTACAGATACAAATGTCAGTTCTTATTAGATCAATTTCAGTCTTAACATTTTCTTTAAGTCAACTTTATGTCCCTTCAGGAGTATATGCATTACAGAATTCACTTTTACATATTACAGGTAAGTTACCCAATCAGGAAGACAAAGCAATTAGCTACAATGGCAGCTGGTGTTGACTCCACACTGTTCATCAAGAGCCACCACCCCTAATAGCAATTGCAGATTGTCAATACATTCAAGATTTTAATGTGGAAGAGATGAATAAAAATAAAAAAATGGAGCTAACAAAATCAGTAGCAAGTTTCACTTCCCACACAGGTGAATAAATTGCAAGTCTGAACAATTTAATTTCTCATCCAAGCTCGTAATCATGACAAATACCTGTATGCTAAAAGTGAAAGGAATCCACACTAAATCTCCAAAAACCAACATGAAACCCAGTCTCTCTGCAATTATGTCCCAGCTGCAAAAGAAAAAACAAAGATAAGGCTAGAAAAGAGAACTAGATCATATGTAAATGATCAAGGGGATATATCCTGACCATAATTTAGCAAAACTTTCAGGAGGAATGTTATCTTTGTAGATTTTAAGATGAAAACTTATGTATATATTGTTCTGAACCTATATCCTAGATTTTCAGAAATTGTTGCATCCCCATATTGTATTTTGGGCACAGTACTTGCCACTGTATCTTCACAACCTAGATTTTACTACCTAATTCCTTGAAGTTAATTTTAAGAATCATATGTTCCACCAAATAGGCTTTCAATTCTGATTCCTTCTAAACTGGGCCTCATCCAACAGGAACTGCAGATGATGCATCTACTAATCCACCAAATGCAGCTATGACATGAAAATTCAATTGTCAATTTATTATCACAGGAATTATACAATTGGTAGTACTAGTACTTGATGTTTCTTCCCCTGCTGAAGAAAGATAAAGTGATGCATACATTGTGGCTACAAACTTGACCATAGACAACAAGTACCAAAGCATTCTACAGCCAAATAAATTAGCATGAGTGTCACAACAGAACACCCCACCTCCTCCCCTCTATAAAAAACGCTGCTAATGTCTTCAGGACTTAAGAGGTGTGATGCCATGATGGTGATGGTTTGACTTTGACCTTCCACTAGGCCACCTATACTTCCCCATCCAAGTGTTTGCACTTCCAATGTCACCCCCCCCCCCCCCCCCCCCCAATTTCCAATTATAAAAAGAAAAGAGCATGAAAACCTACCGCTTTCAAGCCTGATTAGGTGACCAACTTGTGGATGTTTGTGTTTATTAGAAAAGTATATTGTAAGTTAATTTATCGACATTTCAATTGCATACAATGTGGGATAAGGCTTTGTTGTTGTCAATTGCATACAAAAGAATCTCAAATTAAAGTGAAATTTTATAAGCCAAAATGCGGATGATACAAAATCCATTGCAAAGGTAGATTTTATTAAAAACTCGTCATATGAAAGTTTCTCATTGGTGTAAGAATTTTAATTTACAACAATGAGAATAAGTGCCATCATCTTAAAACTTAGAACATGAAATATATAGAACCCAAGTCTTCTAGTGAAACAGATGTAACTCACTTATGTGGATGTCATGTACTCTTCATGTACAAAATAGTCCAGGATGTATAGCTGGAACAAACATGTAGAAATTCACAAATCAGGCACACAAAATATTTTAATCTACAACAGACATGCAAGTTTTCAAGATTACTGCACAGAATAGCTGGTAGAGAATCACTGACTGGCTCAAAGTACCATCTTGAATGCTCTTCATAAGAATAGATAAATTGATAAGTAGCCACCCCATCATTCCAGCTCTAACAAAGAAACATCTGCAATTCGATATTTCCATTAAATGTATAGCAACGTGCCAGATTGATTCCAGTCATCATCCACACCTCATTATACATGCTGATAATGTTTATACAGTCTTATTTGCAAAAATCAGTTAAGATGCATGTGAACTACATGTACACATGATGTCAAAAAAATATATTGCCCGAGAAAATAAGGGCGAGAATATTATCCCTAAATTTAGTCAAATGATAATACAGCACAAAACATTGAAAGATAGAAATTTTAGAATTTGGACATGACACTAGGGTGCAGGAGGGCAGAAATAACTTTTAGAATTGTTATTCACGTGTTAAGATCCTTTTTACAGTTAAACTTACAACACGATACAAACATATCTTACCCATGCTTGTTCTACAATATGATTACTAGTATCCAGTACATGAATGCCACTTTGATTCTTTCAACACATATATATGCTTTTTACTGTTTTATGAAAACCCAATCTGCATGGGCGTAGTGTTTCACAAATAGGATGTGAAAACAAGTGATATACAGGTTGTCAATAAGCCTTGCAGGGCAAACTCATACAAGTTTTACAAGGAGAGGAAAAGAACAATCTACAGATGATATAACAACCAGAGTTTGGTATTCCTAGACAAGATACACCATTCATTAGCAGGTTGGGGGAAGATATATCATTCATTATAAGTTCATAAATCACAATTAAAACACGGTCAAGTTAAACGATGAGAAATAATATACTTTTAACATGGCTCACAATTAATAAACAGTAATCTATGTCAAATAAGAACAAGCAAGAAAATGATGGAAACATCACATACTTGAGGTCGATACCCATGAACTGAGGATTTAGTTGTATACCAAACCACCTTTTTGCATAAAAAAGAAAACAAAAATAAGCAAGATTAATCATAGAAAAACAATTCCTTCAGGGAGTAAAGTTGACTGTGTAAGCAGTAATTGCAGAAGCCAGTACTTACCATAGAAAGATAATATATGGAAAATGCAAACACAGTTATTTTCATATTTAACATGTGTTAAATATGCAATATGCTTTCTAACAATTAATATAACCTCATGAAGGCAATAAAATTTTGCAGTGGAGCCAAGTAATATATGATACTTACAACATCCAAATTATGGACCCTTTAATTTTTTTAATTAAAATAGCCATCAGCTAAAGTAATCTTAATTTACAACATACCAATCGTGTATCAGGTTTCCACTGATATGCGGCTTTAGTGATGAACCTTTACTTTGTGACTTGCAACCGGAAAAATACAGCACCAGGGTTACCTGTCATTTATATGTGCAAGAGACAAACAAAACTGATGACCAAAAGAGAAGATAATTATCATGCTGTGCAGAATAATAAGAATAACACAGATTATAATTCAAATGAAGCATCTTACGTCAAAATGGTAAGAAAATAACACAAACCGCTATTAGATGGAATTGAAGTAACACAAACTGCAGGAAGATGGTATTGAAGTCCAAAAGTTAGTCATATTTTTTTTTTCTTCAATTAAGTTTAAAAATGGATCCGATGGAATAGTTCGATTAAATGGGGTAAAGGAATGTCAAAGAAAACTTTAAATCAAATGTTTAAAAATACCCCCAATTTAACCAGTTTTACTGAAAATTAGGTTTCAGATAGAGCCCAATGATGAATTGGTCCATATAGTCAAGCCCACCTCATAGGATAAGACTACATTGCTGTTAATTAAATTTAAAAATGGGATATTTGTTCATATTTTCAATTCAAGTATATCTGTACAACGGAATTGAAAACTGATCTATGTATACCATATTGGTATTTGTAAGTATAACTGAGTTCTTCAGTATTGAAGAAAACCTTTGATATGAAAAACAAACTAACTAACATTCAACATATGCAAATCTCATGAAGAGACATTAACTAGAGAATACATGTCACCCTGAAGTATATAAACAGACAAACATGACCAGTAAATAAATTATCAGGCACCATAACTTCAACACTCTAAGCTTACATACAAGAAGACTGAAGGCAAAAAAATCAAAATATAAAACATAGGGTTTTGGAATTTAAATTTTTTAAATATCTTAAAAGCTATTTAGTTGATAAAAAATAGTTTCAATAATAATTTGTAAATATTTAATTATGTCTAATATTGATTAAAATTAAATATTAATTAAATAAGCTAAAAAAATTTAAATGAACAACTAATTAAAGATGTAGACATGTCTAGTCTTATTTATTTTTATATTATAAATTAGAATATACAGTTTAAAGAACCTTACTCTTAAAACATTAAATCTTTAATACACAATTTGTATATGAGGGAGTTTCAAGAGGGGATGAAAAAGTGAGAAAAGCTCATTTATATATTTTATATTCCGAGGGTTGGTCCATTAAAGATTATTATGTTGTAAAATAAGTTGAATTTTTTTTTCTCTTAAAAAATAAGATATTTTTATACTAATTCTTAAGGAGTAAAAATAAATTAATTTTATCTCTCTTAACAAAATCTTATTCATACATACGGTTAGAGAAACCTAAATATTTACCAATAGGTAAAACCTTGTTGGTTCTATTTTCTTATTCAATTTGTTCCAAAATTTTTAAAAAGATAGGACCAAAGTTGGTTTAAAATGATATTAAATTAAACCTATTTTAAAACATAAGAAATCTAATTGATTATTTTAAAGTAAAGGATATAATTAAACTATTTTTAAAAATTACATACTTAATTAAATCTAAAAAATTTATTAAATCTATTAATTACTAGTATTTTTGTTATGCATTTATTATGTATTGTACTTTTGCTAATAAGAGAATGAACCGGCAATAAATAATTGTGTCAAAACATTTGTATTTGACAGTAATACTATAAATAATTTATATATAATAAACCATTAAGTGGACAATTGTAGCAGGTTTGCCCGAGTGGTTAAGGGGGAAGACTTAAGATCTTCTGCACATAAGTGCGCGTGGGTTCGAACCCCACAGCCTGCACGCTTCTTTTTTTTTTTTTTATATTTCTAAGTTGTGATTTTTTTAGAAGTTCAATAAAAAAAATATAACAAAAATGGTCGAGTTGTGTTAACAAAAAATATTTAAAAAGTTCATCACTTAAAATTGCATTACTCAACTAACTATCTTTGTTAAGTTAATAAATGGACTAAGTATAATTTTAAAATATGAAAATCAAAATTACCAATGAAAAACTTAGGATTCAAATTATCCAATTTCTATATTATATAGAGACAAAAACGGATTAAATTCATTTTATTAATGATATTTTGAACCAATTTAATTGTGTTTTAATTTTTAATTTTTTAAATTTACTTTTTAAAATAGTTCTAAAGAAACTAATTTCAAAACAATATAAGAAAAAAATTGATAAGTATTATTTTGAAGAAAAAAAATCCTTATTTTTATGTAAGAAATTTTAGTGACACTATATTTGATATTCTTTTTCTAACATTTTCTTTATGATTAATGAAAATTTATTAAAATTACTAATTTTGATGAATATTAGGAGAAATATTAGGAGGCTGCCTATGGAGATGAATAAGAAGAAGAGAGCAAAAGGGGTGCATATTAGAGAGAAAAGAAACAAAAAGAGAAAGACAGAGAAGAGAAAAGGGTCGCAAAAGAAGAAATTTTTTTAGAAGAATATATATATTTTCGTCATCTTATGCCATATGATTGCCACGTAGTACGACAACTGACAACCGGTACCTATGTGGCACGTAATGTGCAACCAAGGGTAGCTTTATCGGAGAAACTCTTATGATTTGCTAAAATGAATTTTATATTATTTCTTACATTTTTGTCTAAAGGTTTAAATATTTTTTCGTTTCTATAATTCTATAATTAGTATTTTTTATTTTCACCTTTATAATTTATTTTATTTTTCTTCTTTAAAGTATTATAGATAGTGTTGTAAACAATGAAAAATAATTATTAAAAACACTTTAAGAATATAAAATAAAATAAATATATTTTACAAAAACTAAAACAATAAAAAATTATTTAAACTTTTTCAGAAATATCATTTTTAGTATTTTTCAAGCAAACCGATTAAGTGTTTGTTCCAATGCATCAACTCATAAACAATTTTTTTATGTGGGCTCCATTAGTTAGTATCTTACACTGAAAAAAAATTGGGATCCATAAAAAGTAAATAAATGCGTTTGAGTTGGTTTGGATAAGTTTTTTAAGTAAAAAACATAAAACTCAATCCAAATCAATCTTTTTGAGTTGGTCAATGAGTAAAAATATTTAATTTTATCTGTTCTTTTTTAAAATATAATATTTTTTTATAAGCTAAATTTTATATTAAAACAATAATTTTTTATTAGATTTTTTATTAAAAAAAATTGTGATGCTGTCACATCCCACTCCATTCTGCTGATTCCTATTTATTTATCCATTGATAATGAGAAATTAAGCATATCATATTCGAGATAAAGAATTTTAATGAACATACCAAAATCAATGACCCATTATGAGGTCTATTCTTTCTATATAGATTCGAAATATTTTTATAAGCTCATCCAAAGTAGTTTCAATCAATAAAATCCTTGTGACCTTGAAGGTTAAGGATGCATTGATGCTTACTCAATTCAAGTCGATAAATTCATGTAATCAATAGTTAATAATATTTGATTTTTTAAAATTTAAAAATATATATTATATATAATAATAATAACAATAATAATAATTTAATATAAATTAATAGGATAACGGACCGGATCAAGGAATCAAAGAATTCAGATATTAAAATCTATTATCCAATCCAAAATTCAACGGGTTTAATTTGTTCGATTCCGATCTGATTCAAATATAAAAATTATTCAACCTAAATTATTTAAATTAATTTAAATCAATTCAGATTTACAAGATAATTTACACTCACTTACACGTACACGTGTATAAGTACACAGTGTTATACACGGGTGGTGGATGACTACGTGTCTTCTTTTCTTTCTGCCAGCAACACTGTTCCTCTCATCTTCATAGCAAACAAACAAACTAGCATGCTTAAATGTTTATTTCTTCAGCCCTACAGAATTCAAATGCACGTGAAGTTATGTTCCTTCTCTCACTGCTCTAACTTTGTGAGAAAGCTTACAAAAATACAACGTTAGTTAATTAGAACTTAGCCCCCACATACTTAGTACTTAGTAGCATGCTTCATTACTCACAGGTAATTACAAATCCGCTTTTGTCAATGTTGCTTTATATTAGGCTAAATTATTATTTTTTCATCTAATTTATTATTGGCCAAATGATTTATTTGATATGGCCTTTAACCGTCCACATTGACATATATGATGTGTCAATTTTTTCCACGTTGGAGACTTGGTGCCATAGGCACGGGTTCACAGTGGTTGTGGCTTTTTTTTATTATTATTGGTAATTTGAGTACATTGTTGATGAAAAAGTCATGGTTATTTTCAGACAAAGGAGAAGGATATTAAATCTGCAAAGTTCATTGAGCAACAATATGAAATGGTTGAAATTGATGATTATTATATGATGTGTAGTGTCAGGGATGATCGTAGTCCTGATGTTGATGCTAATGTGCAGTTTTTTGAACTAGTTCTGCTTATGAAATGCATATGGTATGATGTTTGGTGGTGTTTCTGAGATGTGTGGATTTTCAAAGTTGAGTGGCTTTTGAAAGATGCTTGTAGGGACTGAGTTGAACCTTTTAATAAAGTTAAAGGACCAACCTGGACCTTTTTATAAACTTAAAAGACTAATCTTGACCTTTGGAAAGACTTAAGGGACCATTTTGAACCTTTTTAAAAATGTAAAGTCCCAATACGAACATTTATATATAGCAATTGCTTGTCTCAATGAACACAACTTTTTTTTGTCTTTTTTTACTGAAACACTTCATAAATGAAGTCATACAAAACAAATTTCTAATGTCAAGTACGAATTGATATTCATATTAAAGAGGTCCACAACAATTCATCCAAAAACTAAACATAAAAGGAGGCCATCAATTTGTCCATAATTGGTACCATAAACTAGTCATCACAGAGATAAACTTAAAAAGGTAGCCAACAATTTGTCCATAATTGCTACCATAAACCAGTCCTCCAAAAAAACTAAACATAAAAGGTAGCCAACATTTTGTCCATAATTACTACCATAAACCAGTCATCCAAAAAAACTAAACATAAAAGGTTGCCAATAATTTGTCCATAATTGCTACCAAAAGGCTCCCTTCAAACTTTCCTCCTTGCTTGCAGCTTTGACCTAAAGGGTTGACCTTGCTGGGTTTGGGTTGGTGTTGGTGGAGGTGGTTGGGATTGGGTGGGTGTTTGGCTTTTCTCTAACACCATTCACTAATCTCTTGCTTAGCCATTTTGATTTCATCATTGTAACTCTACACTCCCTGCTACAAGTATGTTCATCCTTCAATGTCCTTATCTGCCATGTTTTTTCATTTTTATTCTTTGCTAAATAAATTGACCACCGACATCCTTCCTTACACCCAACTCTTACCCTTTCCTTGTCATTCCTGTCAAACTTAACATTTCTGCCTGATTGGACACCATATGTCATGACAGCCTCCTTGAACTCATCTTTAGTTGGAAACAAAGTTCCTATTACCCACTTGTGATCTTTCAGGTCTTGTTGTCTAACATTGGGTGTTGTTGTCTAATTTTTTTTTACCCATCCTAAACTTCTGATTCGGTGTTTAATTCCTCTTGAGTTGCATGTATCACCATCCATTTCCATGTGTTGATGTTGAAGAGGGACTTTATTTTGTGTATGTCATCATTAATTTCTCCAGGTTCAGGTTGGGGAGGTATTACACCTTCTGGTGGTGTAGAAGTTGAAACTTTCGGTCTACCCCGTGGGCTTTTGACTGACTTTGCTTGCAACTGTCTTGTTGAACTCCTCTCCCTCCCTTTTTTCTTTGCATTGACCCATTGAACCCTTCTCTGTCATTGGTTTCTTCTTCCGGATCATCGAATGTTATAGTAACATCAAGATCTTCTGTTGCATCGGAACCATCTACGTGTATGCACAAAATGATCATCATTATTTTGAACATTGTAACAAACAAAAGTGACCAGTTTCAACCATAAAAAAATAAAGGATTGATTGAAAAAAATTACTATGATCAGGGACCAATTTCAAGAGCTAGTTGTGCAGATTTGCATAGGATACACCTGACAAGGCAAGATATTTTTTTATTATTGAAACAACTAATTAATATTGATTTATAAACAAGAGTACAAAAGAATCACCCACTGAAAATACCCACTTTGTAAATACCCCGAGACTAAAATATATATCCCACCAAAAACTATATAATCCATATCCACCTAAAATATATACACTGCAACCGACTACCACAAATGACAGAATCAGAGTCTTCTATGCAAACTTGTAATTAAATTAATTCCACCTTCTAAGAAGGCACGTATATAGCCACACAAATACAAAATGACTAATTTACCAACACGTATATAGCCACATAAATTAAGGTGCAGTAATTCAAAAGAACTAAATTTAATCAATTCATGAATTAGCCACGTAAAATAAGGCACGCATTTCTCAATTCATGAATTAATAATTTACCAACTTCATTAAAAAATAAAAAAGAACTAAATTTGGACTTGTTTAGAAACTTAAATAAAAATAAAAACTCAAAAGTACCTATTGTATAGAAACATTGTCTTCAGCCATAGGAGTTTCTTGAGGAATATTGTCTTGGGCAATATGGTTTTCAGGTAAATCATTCCTTTCATTTCCAACAATATGATGAACAATCTCAGGGTGCAAAACATAGAGATGAACACATCCTTCACATTTAGCAATTCGAATCATCTCCAATGCACCAGCATCATCAACCAGTTGTTTCAAACCATCATTCAGATCCCTGCCTGCAGCCTTATACCAAAGAGTTTCAACATCTTTATATCCTTTTTCATCTATGATACCAGTTATCTCAAAATATGACCACATATCATACATTCCCACTCACAGTCCTTCCCTTCGTAGGTAACTTTTTTCCCTTTGACAAACTTACCACTATGGTGCACTTTCACTTTAAAGTACTCTTCCTCCATTCTGCATAATACAAAGACACAAACAACATCATTTTATAATGAAAATAACACAAAGCATTTACTAAGTGAAGACTAAAATAACTACAATTCAACGAGTTTTAGTGGCATCGGAAAGTAACACAAGATATTTAACCCACAAATTATGAAATTTAAGACACAAAAATGCAGAAGCACAATAAACCACCAAATGTTGAACGAACACGACACAAAGCCACAAATTCCATTTCAAAAACTTCAAACATAACAATAGAACAAACACAGCAGCCAAACCCTACATTAAACTGAAAATAAACCCCAAAACAGAGCACACATAAATCGAAAAAAAAAATAGCAACACCAAGAAACCATTGGCGTAACATACCTTCAACGCACCAAGAAACCGTTCTTCAAATGTCTATCCCCGCAGCTTCTTTAATCTCTTCTGGAACAATTTCTTCTCAATGGAAACTGAAACTGCAAACCCTACATCACCAGTGAGTGTTCGACGCTTCAGTTCCTCAAAGTTTTTATTTTTACTTCGTAAACAAGCAAGTGTTGACACCAAAAACGCGCTCTTTAATTTGTTTGAGAACCCAGATGATTGAAACGACGTCGTCTCAATAAGGTTGCCACGCCGGATAAAAAACGCCGTTTCTAGCCACCTCATACAGTTCTGTTAATGCTACTCACGGAAGTGACCCCGCAGTAAACCTTTTTAAATACACAATAGATTAAATTAAATTTTTAAAAAGATGAAAATAAATTTTAGAAAATAAAGAATTAAATAGATAATTTGATTTTTTTTTTCAGATTTAATTTAATCCTTTAATTTTTTAAATTAATTTAATTTGATCTTATCGTGTAAATTAATGTCATGATGTTAAGAAATTATATTTTTTATGAGTTTAAAATTATTTAATGACACTTTTAAATCATCACAAAATATAATTTTTAATATTATTAATTTATTTTAAACGATAAAATTAAATTAAATTATTTTTAAAAATTAAAGAATCAAATTAAATATAAGTGAATGAAATTAAATTAAAAAATAAAAAACTAATTTAACCTTATCACAATTGTACTAGCATTTGTTTATTTCCTAGTATCACACTTGTACTAACATTTATTTATTTCCCATTTATCACAATTGTTAATTTTAAAAAATAAATCATAGATGTGAGAACACTGTATGTCTGATTTTGTTTTCCATTATCACAATTGTACTAACATTTATTTATTTCCCATTTTCCTTGAAGATGCACCTTTTAGTGAGGAAAAGAACAAAGTTGTGAACTTCAAGTTAAGTGAGCCTGAGATAGTCCCAGTTAACAACTTTGATTCTTTTTTTCTTTTTCTTGATCTTTTTCACTGAGGATTGAAGAGAGGAAGTGAATGAAGGGTGGAAAAAAGAACAGAAAGATACCCGCCACGCTTTTTAAGCCAGTTATTCTAAAACCAGTGCCTATCTACACGCTTGGGGAGAAAAACCAAAAGGGTTATCATCGTGCATGTATTGATTTCTCACTTGGCTCTGAGAAACCAATAGTTGCTGTTGACAGTGGCAAAGCTTCTGATGCGGTTGAGGCTGAAGCAAGGAACTCTAGTGTAGGGCAAAATGATAGATTGAAGAAACCGTTTGTTCCTTCATTCATCATTGACAATACCGGCGATCCTCATGGTAAGTCCTTCTATTTTTGGCCCTTGCATGCATCTTTCTGCCTAACACTTATCAACCTTGAGACCATGTTGCTCTATGAAATTCATAAAACTTTCTGCTCCAGAGGCACAATATCCATCATTTCCTTATCAATGAGTTTCTGTTTTAGTTTACTTTTAATACTTGATCAATCTAGGACTGGTTTGCTTAATCTCTTTTTTGACACAGAAACATACATTGCTTGCTGTAGCAAGAGAAATTCTCAGGATATCCCATTTACGCTTGACAATGCTGACAAAGACAAAGAAGAAAGCAGACAAATAACGTCAATGCAAATCAATAAGGAAGAAAAGAACAAAGAACTCTGTGACCCTATCGTAGAATTTGCTGCTGTTTCTTCAACATTCAAGGAAAATCACAAGTCGGACAAGGGAAGCAGTCATGGTATTGATCTTAATAAACCATCGCAACTCAAGCCAAGGAGAAGAAAGCATCGTCTTAAGGTCATTGAAGAAGACAAACCCCAAAGAACTGAGAAGCCTGTTACACCAAAGTCTGTTCAATCAAAAGAAAACCCAACTCACAAGAGGAAGTATGAGAGAAGGAAAGGAGTGAACAAGACATCTGCTCCTCCAAGAGAAGTTCCTGGAGAATTGATTAAAGAAACAATGCCTGAATCTGCCCAAACGTCGTGTCCAGGGTATGTAAATTTTGATGAAAGAGCAAGAGTTCGAAGTTATGCAGTCGAAGATAATCCAACTGTACATCTGGGCAGTGAAATTGGTGTAGTCAGGCAGGAAATGAAAGTAGGGCTTGCCTGTGATCTAAATGCTTCCATGAAGCCAAAGAAAAACCCAACTGGCAAGAGGAAGCATCTGAGATGGAAAGGAGTGAACAAGACTTCTGCTCCTCCTACAGAAATGATTGGAACTAAAAAAAAGATGCGTGAATCCGCCCAAACATCATGCAAGGGGTCTGTAAAATTTGATGAAAGAGCAAGAGATCAAAGTTATGCAGTCAAAGAGAATCCAGCTGTATGTCCGGTGCAGGAAATGAATGTAGGCCTTGCATGTGATCTAATTACTTCCTTGAAGCTAGAGGAAAACCCCAATGTCAAGACAAAGTACATGGGAAGGAAACAAGTGAACAAGACGTCTGCGCCTCCAACAGAAGTGACTGGAGAACTGACTAAAGAAAAGATGCCTGAATCTTCCCAAATGTCATGTACAGGGTCTGTAAATTTTGATGAAAGAACAAGAGATCAAAGTAATGTTGTCAAAAAGAATCAATCCGTACTTCTGGGCAGTGAAATTGGTGTAGTCATTCAGGAAATGAATGTAGGCTTTGTCTGTGATCTAATTACTTCTTTGAAGCTAGAGGAAAACCCTACTGCTAAGATGAAGTGCATGAGAAGGAAACGAGTGAACAAGACTTCTGCTCCTCCGACAGAAATCATTGGAACTAAACAAAAGATGCCTGAATCCGCCCAAACGTCATGCACAGGGTCTGTAAATTTTGATGAAAGAGCAAGAGATCAAAGTTATCCAGTCAAAGTGAATCCAACTGCTGTTGCTTGGATGAAGAAGGCATTAAATAATTCCATGTCATTATCTGAGGAAACACAACACCCAAGTACACCTATTCCTCCAACAGAAATGACTGGCAAGAGGAATAATGCGAGGAAAAAAGGATTGAATCCGTCTCCTAACATGTCATGGAGAAGATCCTTAAATTTTGATATGGGAACTAGAAATGAAAGTTATGTAGGCAGAGAAATTTTAGATTTTCACATTGGGAAGGAAAATATGGTGTTAGAGGAAACAAAAGTAGGTCTCACCTATAAAGACACTTGGGTCAAAGAGGCACTGAATGTTTGCATGTCATTACCTGAGGAAACACAACACCCAAGTACGTCTAATTCAAAATGCACTTCACTTGGGGCAAAGCTGAATGCCAACTCTATGGAGAACAAAAATAGAAAAGGCCAGACAACTGCTCAGGATGGAAACTTCAATAATAGCCAAATTTCAACAATAAGGTTACAAATGGATGGTTCAAAGAGAAAACATTCTCGTACCTTTAATTGTGCAGATTACAGCAGAATGAATCGGATCGGGGCACACTACAATGGACTGCCCTCATGCCAGACTAACTTTTGCATTCAGTTTCCAAACATACAGAAGAAAAGGAGAACTAAAAAGGGGGAAACTTCTAACACTTCCGTTACATCTGTGACTACAACAAAAGAAGTCCAACAGACATACCCTCAGGAAGATGCTCTAGCACATTCATATGCATCAAGCTCCAGATGCTGGATTTATGGTTCTGGATATAATGCTGCTACAGTCCCAGCCGTAAGTGAACTGACAGAAAATTTAATTGATAATACTCATACATTCAACGAGTTCGTCTTGGCTTTGAAAAGGCTGGCAGAAAGATCTCAATCCTCTACTTTTGATCGTGGTTCTCTAACCAGAATTAGAAACTGTGATACTGAACCAAATTAGCACCTGACTACTGCTATTTTGAATGAACGCTGTAGTTACTGATAACTGCTAAATAATTGTGAATTAATAGGAGTTAAATAGTCAAATTTTGGCCTAAAATTAATTATTTAGCAGTTATTTATAATTAAAAGCTGAAAAATTAATTAAATTGAATTTCTGGTTGCAGATACGAAAAATGAGGGTACATTAAGCAAAAATGGCAACAGAAAGGAAGAAAAAGAAGGAATTCTGAAGCAGGCCCAGCCCAACAGTGACGCTAAGCGCGCATCAGGCGCTAAGCGAGCAACTAACTGCAGGCGCTAAGCGTGGCGTTAAGCACGAAGGAGCAGAAACCGTTACGCGCGCTAAGCCCAGCTAGGCGCCCAGCGCGTAATCTAACAGAAGCACAGGCTAAGCCTGCATGGCGCGCCCAGCGCGCGATCTGAACGCGCTAAGCGCGAGGTGTGGCGCTGAGCGCGACTACGAAGGCCCACAAGCCCACTTCAGCAACTATAAATAGAGAACCACGATGTACGATGTACGATGAGCTTCAAGAGTTATCAATGCAAAAAGGAATTCGTTCCAGGTTTTTCTGTTCTAATTCTTTTCTTGTTATCTTGCATTCATTCTTGGATTTCTTTTGGGTTTTATTCGCTCGGGAGAGGGTAATCCCCAATAAATATTTAAGATTCAATGCATGCATCAGTTTTAGGGGTTATACGCTTGGGAAAGGGTAACGCCCTAACAGAACATCTTAAGAAAAGAATCCTTGGGTTACCATTGCTAGGCATAGAATGGTAATCCACTGCCCCATGCATTTAAGCAACATCTAGAACTTAACCTTAATGCATTTTAATTATTGAATCTTCGCAAAGGCATTTGGGAGATAGGTAGTTAAAATAGGCTTGCCAACGTGAGGCATCAGGGGCAAGTAGTTAACAGATGTGGGTAGAACTAACATCAGTGCATTGGTAATGAATATCATATTTACATGCATCGTAGGCCAATTGAGTTTGTCTGGTCTTGGCATCTTTATCAATTGTTTTTCCTTTTAAAACTATTTGTTTTAGTAATAGCACTCTATTCCTACATTTATTCTTGCTCTTTTTATTTTACTCTTACTTACAAATTGAGAAGTATCTAATAAGTGCAATAAAATCCCTGTGGAATGATACTCGGACTTCCGAGGTTTACTACTTAAGAGTGATTGGTACACTTGCCAAATTCTGAACAAGTTTTTGGCGCCGTTGTCGGGGATTTTATTTTCGCACTTAATTACCATACTATATCAGTTTGTAAGCCCAACTCTTCTTTTCTTGGCTTATTCTATTTTCTCTTTACTTCTATTCTTTCTTTCTTTCTTCCATAATTGCACGGGTAGTGCCTTTTTGTTTTTATGCGACTTAGGACTGCATCTGGAGACGTTGTCCCTATCAACTTAGAAATTGAAGCTACTTGTCGGCGTAACAACGCTGCAAGAAGAAGAAGGAAACAAGATACAGAAGGAAGCAGTTACACCTCACCTCCTCTTTCTCCACATCACGCTGAAATGGACGGGGAACTGGCACGAAGAGTCACCCTAGAAGACTTCTCCAACACCGCCACTCCTCAATTCTTCATGCGCATTGCAAGATCGGAGGTGCAAGCCGCAAATATCTCCTACCCGCATTCCCTTATTCAACTAATCCAAGGGAACCTCTTCCATGGTCTTCCAAGCGAAGATCCATATGCTCACCTTGCCTCGTACATCGAAATATGCAACACCGTAAAAATCGCTAGAGTCCCAGAAGATGCGGTACGCCTTAACCTCTTCTCTTTTTCTCTAGCAGGAGAGGCAAAACGATGGTTGCACTCTTTCAAAGGCAATAGCTTAAGAACCTGGGAAGAAGTAGTGGAAAAGTTTTTAAAGAAGTACTTCCCAGAGTCAAAGACCGCCGAAGGGAAAATGGAGATTTCCTCTTTCCATCAATTCCCGGATGAGTCCCTTAGCAAAGCACTAGACCATTTTCACGGGCTGTTACGAAAGACACCGACACACGGATACATCAAGCCGGTACAATTGAATATATTCATCGATGGCTTGCGACCTCACTCGAAACAGCTACTAGACGCATCCGTAGGGGGAAAAATCAAACTGAAGACTCCCGAAGAAGCGATGGAGCTCATCGAGAACATGGCGGCCAGTGATCAAGCAATCCTTCGTGATCGAAGCTATGTGCCTACAAAAAGAAGCCTTTTGGAACTTGGCACGCAAGACGCGACATTGGCACAAAACAAGCTGTTGACGAGGCAGATTGAAGCCCTTACCGAAACCCTCAGCAAATTACCTCAACAACTACAAGCGGTAAGTTCTTCCCACTCTTCTGTTTTGCAGGTTGAAGGATGCCCCACATGTGGAAGAACCCATGAGCCTGGACAATGTGTAAGCCAACAGGATACTTCTCGAGAAGTAAACTACATGGGCATACCAAATCGCGGATTCCAGGGTTACAACCAGGGGAACTCATCGGGATTCCACCAAGGGGGAACAGGATTCAATCACGGGCCACCGGGATTCAATCAAGGAAGAAACTTCACGCAAGCTTCAGGGTGGAGGAATCAGGGAAACCAGTACAAGGAGCAAAGGAATCAACAACCATACCAACCGCCATACCAGCATCCCAGCCAGGGCCCCAATCAGCAAGAAAAGCCCACCAATATAGAAGAACTGTTGCTGCAATTCATCTAGGAAACACGGTCCCATCAGAAAAGCACGGATGCAGCCATTCGGAATCTGGAAGTTCAAATGGGCCAATTGGCACAAGACAAAGCTGAACGGCCCACCAGAACTTTCGGGGCTAACACGGAGAAGAATCCAAAGGAAGAATGCAAGGCCGTGCTGACTCGAGGGCAGAAGAAAGCACAGGAGGAAGGTAAGGTTGAAGAAGAAGACCGGACAGAGGAAGATAGGACAGAGATACCAGAGGGAAGGATAGAAGAAGAAGAGAAGGTGGCATCACCACCTACAACCAAGAGCCAGAAAGCACGGGAAGCCAGGAAAGAAGAACCACCAGCCCTACCACAAGATCTCCCATATCCTGTGGTACCCACCAAGAAGAACAAGGAACGCTACTTCAAGCGTTTCTTGGAAATATTCAAAGGGCTGGAGATCACTATGCCATTCAGGGAAGCCTTACAGCAGATGCCCCTCTACTCCAAATTTATGAAAGACATCCTCACCAAGAAGGGGAAGTACATTGACAATGAGAACATTGTGGTAGGGGGTAACTGCAGTGCTATAATACAGAGGAAGCTACCCAAGAAGTTTAAGGACCCCGGAAGTGTTACCATTCCGTGCACCATAGGGAAGGAGACGGTGAACAAGGCCCTCATTGACTTGGGAGCAAGTATCAATCTGATGCCCTTGTCAATGTGTAAAAGAATTGGGAATCTGAAGATAGATCCTACCAAGATGACGCTTCAGCTAGCTGACCGCTCGATTACAAGACCGTACGGGGTGGTAGAAGATGTCCTAGTCAAGGTACGCCACTTTACTTTTCCGGTGGACTTTGTCATAATGGATATCGAAGAAGACACAGACATTCCCCTCATCCTAGGCAGACCATTCATGCTGACTTCCAACTGTGTGGTGGATATGGGGAATGGGAACTTGGAGCTGAGTATTGACAACCAGAAGATCACCTTCGACCTCTTCAAAGCAATGAAGTATCTACAGGAAGGTTGGAAGTGTTTCAGAGTAGAAGAGATTGATAAGGAAGACGTCAGTATTCTTGAGACACCACAGTCTTCACTGGAGAAAGCAATGGTAAATGCTTTGGACTGTCTAACCAGTGAAGAGGAGAAAGATCTAAAGGCTTGCTTGGAAGACTTGGATCGACAAGACAGTATTCCGGAGGGAGAAGCCAAGTTTGAGACGCTAGAAGAGAAAGTTCCGTCCGAGAAGAAGAAGGTAGAGTTGAAGATATTACCCGATCATTTAAAGTATGTGTTCTTGGAGGAAGACAAGCCTGTGGTAATCAGCAATGCACTCACGACAGAAGAGGAAAATAGGTTAGTAGATATCCTCAAGAAACACAGGGAGGCTATTGGATGACATATATCGGATCTCAAGGGAATTAGCCCTGCTTATTGCATGCACAGAATAATGATGGAAGAGGATTACAAGCCAGTCCGGCAACCCGAGAGACGGCTAAATCCAACAATGAAGGAAGAGGTCAGAAAGGAGGTACTCAAGCTCTTGGAGGCTGGGTTCATATATCCCATCTCTGACAGCGCTTGGGTAAGCCCAGTACAAGTGGTTCCCAAGAAAGGTGGAATGACAGTGGTGCGGAATAAGAAGAATGACTTGATACCAACAAGGACTGTCACTGGCTGGCGAATGTGCATCGACTATCGCAAGCTGAATGAGGCCACCCGAAAGGACCACTTCCCTCTACCTTTCATGGATCAGATGCTTGAGAGACTTGTAGGGCAGGCGTATTATTGTTTCTTGGATGGATACTCGGGATATAATCAGATTGCAGTGGACCCTAGAGACCAAGAGAAGACGGCCTTCACATGCCCTTTTGGCATCTTTGCTTACAGAAGGATGCCATTCGGGTTATGTAATGCACCAGCCACGTTTCAGAGGTGCATGCTGGCCATTTTTTCAGACATGGTGGAGAAAAGCATCGAGGTGTTCATGGATGACTTCTCGGTTTTTGGATCCTCATTTGACAGTTGTTTGAGGAACCTAGAGATGGTACTTCAAAGGTGCGTGGAGACTAATTTAGTGCTGAACTGGGAGAAGTGTCATTTCATGGTCCGAGAGGGCATAGTCCTGGGCCACAAGATCTCAGCTAGAGGGATTGAAGTTGACTGGGCAAAGATAGATGTCATAGAGAAGCTGCCACCACCATTGAATGTTAAAGGTGTCAGAAGTTTCTTAGGGCATGCAGGGTTCTACAGGAGGTTCATCAAGGATTTCTCGAAAATTGCTAGACCCCTAAGCAACCTGCTGAATAAAGATGTGGCATTCAAGTTTGATGAAGAATGTTCAGCAGCATTTCAGACACTGAAGGACAAGCTCACTACTGCACCTGTGATGATTGCACCCGACTGGAGTAAAGACTTTGAGCTGATGTGCGATGCCAGTGATTATGCCATAGGAGCAGTCCTCAGACAGAGACACGATAAGGTATTTCATGCTATTTATTATGCTAGCAGGGTCCTGAATGAAGCATAGTTGAATTATGCCACCACGGAAAAGGAAATGCTAGCTGTTGTCTTTGCCTTGGAGAAGTTCAGGTCATACTTGATAGGATCGAAGGTCACCATTTTTATAGATCATGCTGCCATCAAGCACCTGCTCGCCAAAACAGACTCGAAGCCAAGGTTGATTAGATGGGTCCTCTTATTGCAAGAGTTTGACATCGTCATCAAGGATAAGAGAGGATCCGAGAATGTGGTAGCCGATCACTTATCTCGGTTAAAGAATGAAGAAGTCACCAAGGAAGAGCCAGAGGTAAAAGATGAATTTCCTGATGAGTTTCTTTTGCAGGTTACCACCAGACCTTGGTTTGCAGACATGGCAAACTACAAAGCCATGGGAGTCATTCCAGAGGAGTACACTTGGAATCAGAGGAAGAAATTTCTACACGATGCACGCTTCTATGTGTGGGATGACCCCCATTTATTCAAAGCAGGGGCAGATAATGTATTGAGAAGAGGTGTCACAAAGGAAGAAGCACGAAGCATTCTGTGGCACTGTCACAGTTCATCATACGGCGGACATCATAGCGGGGACAGAACAGCAGCAAAAGTGCTACAATCAGGTTTTTTCTGGCCCTCTCTTTTTAAAGATGCTTACGAGTTTGTGCGTTGTTGTGATAGATGCCAGAGAACAGGGGGGATATCGCGGAGAAATGAGATGCCTTTACAGAACATCATGGAAGTGGAAATCTTTGATTGTTGGGGCATAGACTTCATGGGACCCCTGCCTTCGTCATATGGAAATATTTACATCTTGGTAGCAGTGGATTATGTCTCCAAGTAGGTGGAGGCTATAGCTACGCCGAAGGACGATGCCAGGGTAGTAATCAAGTTTCTAAAGAAGAACATTTTCTCCCGCTTCGGAGTCCCACGAGCCTTGATCAGTGATGGAGGAACGCATTTCTGCAACAACCAGTTGAAGAAAGTCCTGGAGCACTATAATGTCCGACATAAGGTGGCCACACCTTATCATACTCAGACGAATGGCCAAGCAGAAATCTCTAACAGGGAGCTCAAGCGAATCCTGGAGAAGACAGTTGCATCATACAGAAAGGATTGGGCCTTGAAGCTCGATGATACTCTCTGGGCCTAGAGGACAACGTTCAAGACCCCCATCGGCTTATCACCGTTTCAGCTAGTGTATGGGAAGTCATGCCATTTACCAGTGGAGCTGGAGCACAAAGCATATTGGGCTCTCCGGTTGCTCAACTTTGATAATAATGCATGCGGGGAAAAGAGGAAATTGCAGCTTCAGGAGTTAGAGGAGATGAGACTGAATGCCTATGAATCGTCCAGAATTTACAAGGAAAAAACGAAGGCATATCATGATAAGAAGCTGCAGAGGAGAGAGTTCCAGCCAGGGCAGCAGGTATTGCTCTTTAACTCAAGACTAAGGTTGTTCCCAGGTAAGCTGAAGTCCAAGTGGTCAGGGCCGTTTGTCATAAAAGAAGTTAGACCTCATGGAGCAGTGGAACTGGTGGACCCTAGAGAAGAGAACTTCGAGAAGAAATGGATCGTCAATGGCCAGCGCTTAAAGTCGTATAACAGAGGACAACTAGAGCGATTGACGACCATTATCTATTTATATGATCCTTGAGAGGGCTTACTGTCTAGCTAAGGACAATAAACTAAGCGTTTGTTGGGAGGCAACCCAATATTTAGTGTAAAAATGTAATACTTTTATTTTTCTGTTCAAAAAAAAAAAAAAGCCCAACAGGTGCAAACAACAAACAGGGGGTACGAAAAGCAAAAGCCCAACAGGTGAAGTCAGCAGAAGGAGGGGTGCTAATAGCAGAAGTCCAGTGGGCTGCACGAAACCACGCACTTAGCGCGAGACCTCGTGCTAAGCGCCCAGGTAAAATTTTTGAATTTTGAATTTTAAATCTGAGGGGCAACCAAGGGACGTTTTCCCTGGTGCGCTTAGCGGCCGAGACGCGCTAAGCGCGACAGTCATAAATTCTGGGGAGTTTTCGAAACTCCCCAACCCCTCAGTTGCCTCCAGGGGGCTTTTTAATTCCAGAACCTCATTTCTTTTCTTTTCTTCTCTCTGCGCGTTTACATACCCTTCTTCTCTGCCTCCTTTTCTCATCCACATATTCTCCTAAGTTTTTCACGCACCCTTCTTCTATTCAGAGGTAAGCTTGAATCTGGATTATGTTGTTAGCTTTGCAGGTATCATCACGCTAAGTGGTACCAGATAACACGAGGAGCTTAGCAAGCGCAAGCACGAGGCTTGTGCAGTGCGCTAAGCCGCTGCCAGACAGAGGAGCAAGACGAAACACGCGCTTAGCTAGCACAGTCGCGCTAAGCGCGCTCATGAACTTCAGAGAACGCGCTAAGCGCGTGCCAGCAGCAACGCGCAGGGTGGCGCCAAGCACGAGGCTGGGCCTTAGGGCTACTAGCCCTCGCGCTTTGCTCTTTACACCCACCCCTCTACTCTCCTCACCCCTTCTTCTTTGCTTTCTGCACCCCCATTCTTCTTAACTTCACCCCCTTCTTCTTTGCTTTCTGCACCCCCATTCTTCATAACTGCACCCCCCTCCTTTTACTTTCTGCACACCCCAGGTTACTAATTGCAATCTGTTTTGCTGCTTTTTGTTGTTTTTCAGATGGCTTCTCGCAAGCGTTGAGCTGTGCCTACACCAGGGGAAGCGTCCAACTGGGACTCTTCCCGTTTCACCTCTGAGATCGCTTGGCACAGGTACCAAGACAACATTCAGCTTCGGAACATCCTTCCGGAGAGGAATGTTGAACTGGGACCCGGGATGTTTGACGAGTTCCTCCAGGAACTCAGGAGGCGCAGATGGGACCAGGTGCTGACTCACCTACCGGAGAAGCGGATCGACGTGGCTCTGGTGAAAGAGTTCTATTCGAACCTTTATGATCCAGAGGACCACAGTCCCAGGTTCTGCAGGGTGCGAGGACAGGTCGTTCGTTTTGATGCTGACACCATTAACGACTTCCTCGACACCCCGGTTATCTTTAGAGGACGGGGAAGAATATCCAGCATACACCAGATACCTCAGCACTCACCCCGATCCTGACACCATCGTGGGCCACACTGTGCACTCCAGGGGGACGCTTTTGTCCTTAATGCTGATGGTCTCCCCTGGAAGCTGCTGAGGAAGGACATGACGACACTCGCGCAGACATGGAGTGTCCTTTCTTATTATGATCTCGCGCCCACTTCTCACACATCTGATGTTAATCTTGACAGGGCCCGCTTGATTTACGGTTTGGTGAGCCGCATGGATATGGATGTGGGCAGCTTTATATCACAGCAGATCAGCCAGATTGCCCAGTCCAGCACCTCGAGGCTCGGGTTCCCAGCGTTGATTACAGTGTTGTGTGACATTCAGGGGGTGGTTTCTGATACCCTGATCTTTGAGTCACTCAGCCCTGCGATCAACTTGGCCTATGTGAAGAAGAACTGCTGGAACCCTGCCGACCCATCAATCACCTTTCCTGGGACTCGCCGCACATGCACCAGAGCTTCAGCGTCGGCATCCGAGGCCCCTCTTCCTACCCAGCCTCCGTCTCAGCCTTCTCAGAGACCGCGACCTCCACATTCTCCCACCTCAGCATCCATGGACATGCATGGTCAGATGTTGAGGTCTATTCATGTCGAACAGCAGCTCATCATGGAGAACATGCACAGGCTGTCCCTACACTTGCAGATGGACCCCCCGCTCATCACTCCAGAGGCTTATCGTTAGCAGGTTGCTTGGTCAGGAGACCAGCCCTCCACTGACAGGGGGGAAGAGCCTTCTGGAGCCGCTGAGGATACTGCGGTCGATGAAGACCTCATTGCTGACTTAGCCACTGCTGACTGGGGCCCATGGGCAGACCTGGGCGGAGGCAATTGATGTTTTCTTTTATGTTTTGATGTGTTCTTTTATGTTTTGTTGTTTTCTTTTATGTTTTGAATTTTCTTCTTTCTTATGTTTCATTTATGTGGTCTATTTAGGTATTAAAAAGAAGTAGTAGTAATAATATTAGAATTTCAGTATTTGTTTTCTGAGTAATAATTGCATGGTAAACTTGAGCAGTCATAATTTTTGAGCTTGTTCTGGAAGGTTCAAACACTTGAGATGCCACTAGTCCTTGGAAACATTGGTTCTGGAAGCACAAGTCAGGTCAGGAAATGGAACATGAATAGCACAAGGTGGGAAGGTTAGTTTGATGGAACAAGGTCATAACTGGTATGCCATATACTTGCTTTAATTCCGGTAAGAGTGTGAACTTAATTGTGATAGAAAACGCCTGTTTTTAAGTTCCTGGTTTTGCATCACTCTTGGATTGTTAGAATAGTTACT
Source organism: Glycine max (assembly GCF_000004515.6). Lineage (NCBI taxonomy): Eukaryota > Viridiplantae > Streptophyta > Magnoliopsida > Fabales > Fabaceae > Glycine > Glycine max. The sequence continues at coordinate 6,266,179 of NC_038246.2, read as the reverse complement.
TAAGGTGGATATGATCAAGGCCATGTTTGTTATATCTAGCTACTTAGCCAAAAAGCCAACCCGACATCATCTTTTTCCCCTTGCACCCATGATTGAGCCTATATATTATTTTATTTTGAATTAACCCTTGAGCCAATAAAATGATAGTCCTACCCTTTAGGATAATGAGAGAGCAAAAATGGGTTATAAAGGTCTTAATTTGGGGGATTTTGGAAAATAGGTAGCTAAGACAATGGTACAGCATATATTAAGACACCTCTCACAAACAAGAAGCCCAATTCTAAAAAAAAAAAAAAAAAAAATTCATGAGTGTAATATAGGGCAGAAACAAAAGAGCAAGAGAGGTGTCAAAAGAAAAGTGCTATGGGGAAATAAAAGGGTTAAGAAGAAGGCATCAGAAGTATTAGAAATTTTTGCTCTCTTAATCCTAATTTGAATTTTCAAGAAAAACCATGATTTTTTGTGAGCCAAGCCCCGATACAAGCCAATAAAGTCCTTAGTGATCCACCTGAAGGTAATTAAAGATAACTGTACTTAAGATGAAATGCAAAACTTTGGAGTCTTATTTGCAGGTTGTTAGTAAAATTACAAACACTGAACCAGACACTTGTGAGCAGAGAGAAATACCAGCCTTGTGAGGAAAGTAAGGCGAGCCAATTTGATCAAGATTTCAGAGGACTGACTAATTCCATTCTTGTGTTGTATGCTTCCATTTTGAGATGTTGACAGATGCGGAAAGGACCACTGGAAAAAGGAGGAACTAAGGCCATTGATAGCGTTGAGACACTCAGAACTTGTTTGGAATTTATTTTTATTCTTGGTTTATTTGGGGACAAGCAAAGTTTAATTTGGGGGATTTTGATAACTGCTAAATAATTATGAATTAATAGGAGTTAAATAGTCAAATTTTGGCTTAAAATTAATTATTTAGCAGTTATTTATAATTAAAAGCTGAAAAATTAATTAAATTGAATTTCTGGTTGTAGATACGAAAAATGAGGGTACATTAAGCAAAAATGGCAACAGAAAGGAAGAAAAAGAAGGAATTCAGAAGCAGGCCCAGCCCAACAGTGACGCTAAGCGCGCATCAGGCGCTAAGCGAGCAACTAACTGCAGGCGCTAAGCGTGGCGTTAAGCACGAAGGAGCAGAACCCGTTACGCGCGCTAAGCCCAGCTAGGCGCCCAGCGCGCGATCCAACAGAAGCACAGGCTAAGCCTGCATGGCGCGCCCAGCGCGATCTGAACGCGCTAAGCGCGAGGTGTGGCGTTGAGCGCGACTACGAAGGCCCACAAGCCCACTTCAGCAACTATAAATAGAGAGCCAGTCCCAAGGAAACCTCACTTCATCTTAGAGCATTATTCCCAGCACTCTAAGCCTGAGCTCTCTTCTCTCTCTATATTCTTTGTTTACTATCCCCATTCTTTCTTTCATCCCCAATTGTAAGCCCTTAATGACCATGAGTGGCTAATCCCCTAGCTAGGGCCTGGCAGGCCTAAAAAGCCAACGATGTACGATGAGCTTCAAGAGTTATCAATGCAAAAAGGAATTCATTCCAGGTTTTTCTGTTCTAATTCTTTTCTTGTTATCTTGCATTCATTCTTGGATTTCTTTTGGGTTTTATTCGCTCGGGAGAGGGTAATCCCCAATAAATATTTAAGATTCAATGCATGCATCAGTTTTAGGGGTTATACGCTTGGGAAAGGGTAACGCCTAACAGAACATCTTAAGAAAAGAATCCTTGGGTTACCATTGCTAGGCATAGAATGGTAATCCACTGCCCATGCATTTAAGCAACATCTAGAACTTAACCTTAATGCATTTTAATTATTGAATCTTCGCAAATGCATTTGGGAGATAGGTAGTTAAAATAGACTTGCCAACGTGAGGCATCAGGGACAAGTAGTTAACAGATGTGGGTAGAACTAACACCAGTGCATTGGTAATGAATATCATATTTATATGCATCGTAGGCCAATTGGGTTTGTCTGGTCTTGGCATCTTTATCAATTGTTTTTCCTTTTAAAACTATTTGTTTTAGTAATAGCACTCTATTCCTACATTTATTCTTGCTCTTATTATTTTACTCTTACTTACAAATTGAGAAGTATCTAATAAGTGCAATAAAATCCCTGCGGAATGATACTCGGACTTCCGAGGTTTACTACTTAAGAGCGATTGATACACTTGCCAAAGTCTCAACAGTTACCTAGGGAACTTGCTGGTTGCTCTCTCCTTTAGTTTACCTTGTGGGATAAGGTGATCTCTTTAATTTGTTGCTTTATTATGTTGACATGAAGTTATGGATATTTGTTATTTTTCTGAAAGAAAACAATGTCAAGCATTTGTATTTTACTCATTTTTGCAGTTCACCATTTCCATACTTCTATCCAATTTATCTTCTTATTCTATTAATCTGGAGAGAGAAGGGATGAAGCTTGTTGTGCAGAGAAGTATAGAGATATATGGGGTGAGTACCCTAAGCTTGTTCCATGGAGAATATTGCCTTGTGTGTGAAAAAAGGGCTTCATCTTGCCCATGGTATGAAGCACATTGATGTAAATGGGTTCTTGTGTATTGTGGATTGTGAATGGCATGGTCAAAGCTTCTAGGCTTATCAAAACATTGTCAAGTTCCCTGATTAGATTAATATTTGATGTTGGAGTGGAATGTTAAGTTTGATATGCTCTTGAAACTATTTGGCATTTTCCTATTGGAATCAATTTAGGATACATGATTTTGAAAGGAAAAATAGTTGCACTTTAAGCCCAATAATGTTCTTGCTTTTTCATTTGCATCCTAGAGGTCAGTTGTGTTGAGCAGGCCTGAATTATATAGGTTTCAAGAGGCTAATATTTTCCTTAAATTTAGATTTAGATATTCCTTTGGATTTTGCTAAACATAGTGGATTGACTACTTCCACATCACCAGTAATGATGTATCATCACAATAACTAACCATCACAACATTCATTAGAAAGTTGAAAAAAATGTTTAATTCATGAGGAGAATCAAAATTGTTAACTAGCAGGAAAGACATGAATTAAACTGTGGTCTGTTACTCAATTCCTGTTAAAGCAATTTGCTTAGATGAACCTAAACGATTGTTCTTGGGAGAAAGGCATGTACTAGTGACATTGTTGCACCATCCTCCTCCCTGGTAGAAATAAAATAGATTACAAAAAACAAATGAAAAAACCTTCTAGAATTTGTCCAAAAAGGTGAGATAAAACAATGAACCAAATTTGATATTTAAGAACCACTCCACAGAGAATCACATGAACTGCATAATGTTTTCAATTTCCCATTACCATTACCTATGAAAATTCTAAGCATGAGATTAAGTGCACAACTAAGTGATTGACGAATAAGAAGCTTCTGCTATCAGCAATAGCAGTGCACACACCAGATTCAAGCATTATCTTATTCTTGTACTATTCATTCTGCATAAAACCAACATTTTGAATTTTTTATGGTTACAATGACAGTGCAAAAGTGTCTGATAACGAGGATGATGCTGAGAGGAAGAAATATTTTCCAATCCCAGTAGAGAAAGTCAGAATGACAAGTCAAATAATAGAAGTGAGAACAAAAGTAGAAAATCTGTTTACGGCGAGAATCATTACACATTTACAGTGTATATATCTAACTAGCATTTTATTTATTGCATGAGATAAACTTTTTATACATGAAATCGTTTAATTATATAAATTAAAATTAGTTTATTATATTTTTAGTAAATTAAATTAATATAAAAATAACATTAAATTTAATTTAAATTTAAAAATTATAATATAAATTATAAAAATGATGTCCTCAATATAATACGATTTGTTAAAGGAGTTAGAAATTAGAATGCATCTTTTTCTATTTCGATAAAAAAAAAAAAAAAAACGAACAAAAGAATGAGGGAAAACACCTCTATTGGATGACTAGAAATTTTTAGAATGTTGTGCCTACAAAAATATCCAATAAGGTAACAACTTTATAGCCTCGATAATAGCACAGATCTGTCATAGACAACAAGTGAAACTCACAGGTTTAGGCTAACGTTGTTTTTAAAATGTTAGTTTTTAGATTTTTATAATTTTTTTCTCATTATAATACTTATTAAATTTGTATTATATCCTTTTTAAATAAAGTAAATTTTATTATATTTTAATTATTACACAAATGAACATAATAAAAGCATGACGTTTATTTAAGTGTGTTGTTTTTATTTAAAAATTGATTGGAAATATTTTAAGATATTATATAAGATAGTCGAATATATAATATGAAAAAATATAAAAATGAAACTAAAAAAAATAATTAAAATAATTGATCTATAAATAAAAATTACACGAGTTTAAAATTAACTAAAAAATTAAATTATAAATACTCAAAATATATTTTATCAATTAAATTAAAGATAAAAATTTCATTTAAACATCCATTTTTATCATCTTATATTTATCAGTTACTCCAATAATAAATTATTTTATCAAATATTTATAATTTAAAAATCAATTTAATAACTTTTAACTATGAACTACAAGTTTTCATTTATAAGCTAATTTTTAAATTTTCAGTTAGTTTTCCAGTTAATTTTATAAAAAAAATAGCTTCAATATTTCAAAAGCAAAAATAATTAGTATTCTCCATTTAATTAAAATAACATAATATCTATTATGATATTTTCTATTACTTAATAATGTAGAAATTAATCTAATAATTAAACAAAATTAATCTACAAAATTCCAACATTTGCAACTTTATCTTCAAAAGCTGTCAATTGACAACTTTGTCCGACAAAGTTGTAACTTAAATTGTGATAGATGATTTACAATATGTTTGGTCCAGCATCAAATCATATAAAACACATATCTTTCTCAAAACACTTTTAAAAAATGAACCCGGTTTTATTTGTCTCAAAGTGTGTCCAAAGACACTATCTTTATTTGCAAAAGGTTGTGTTAGGAGATTCTGTAGCTTTCTTGTTCAAAGTTGCATTGTTTGTGATATGGTCAAAGTATTTAATTTCTTCACATTCGTGAAGCGGGTTAAAAGTTTGTTGTGTATAATGTTTTCTTTAGTTGTCAATATTTATGTATGTAAATACATGTAGAAGAAGAGGATGCCACATTACCCAACCAAACATGGAAACACTTGGCAAAATGGTGCATGTGACCATAACCATTAATTTAAGTGTTATAGGTCTCCATAGTGGGGGGAAACATCCCCTTCACCAGCCTTTCTACTTGGTCCACCTTCCTTGTTTGGCAGAATTGTAAAAAAAACAGGTTATTGAAAGTGATACAACTAGCCTTCGACCCACGTTGCATTTGTTGAGTTGTCAATGTCTTGAATATTTCCATTCACTACTATGTGCGTGTTTGAATATGCGTTATGCATTTGTAAAATTGATTCTAAATCAACTTGATTCTATAAAATTGATTTTAAAGAAATGTGATTTTTATTTGAATAATTGTATCTGAAAATTGATTTTCACATTCAATATTATTTGGAAATTTGTTCTCAAAATCAATTTTAAATGTGTAAATTACTAAAATGGACATTAATTATTTGGAAAAGTATTTTGTATCAAACATATTTTAAATAGTTAAAAATAAAACATAATTGGGGATATTTTGTATTAGATACATAAAAATTAAACACTAAATATATATATATATATATATATATATATATATATATTAATAATTTAAAAATAAATAATTAAATTTATATCATATTTTTTGCATAATAAAATTAATAATTTAAAATTTTTCATAATATATTAATTTACAAAATAAATAATACATATTTGATAAAGTTTACAAAACTAAATTAGCATAACAATTAAATATAAAATAGCAATATAAAAAGATACAAAATAATTCAAAAGCAAAAGGGTATTTAGTGCATGGATAGATTGGTGAGAAAGGGTATAAATACTAGAATCAAAATATATTACCATTGTTGACTATTCAAAAGCAAAAGAAAAAAAGGATAAAATTGGAAATAATAAAAAATATTCACAAAAATTGATTTTGTTGGATCCATAAGCTACTTTGAACCGTTTCAACATGGACGCACGTCTCCTGAACATAAGCAATTATCATGCAAAATCCAAACATCTTGGTCAACGTCAATATTTATGTTTGACCAATATTAATGTACGTCCAATGAAAACTAACCTGGTTCCAAACATAAACTATTTTGTCTGACTTGTATATATTAGTTGGGCTAAAATCTCCTTGGCTTTTTCATTTTTTCTTGATATGCATTCAATAGTTTATATATATATATATATATATATCAGAAAAGTTTTTCATTCTCCTACCTTGAGAATGAAAATAAAGTGTGTGGGTGATTTTGAAATAAAATTGATTTTATAAATTTAATTTTGATTAAAATTGATTTTGAAAAAAAGTGGTTTATGTTTAAATTTTTTTATACATATGTTTAAATTTTTTTATTATAGAAGCTGATAGTAAAATGTAATAATTTTTTATCTAATCTAAAATTTATTTAAAAAAATTTGATTCAAAATCAATTTTAACTCCAAACTTAATTTTTCAACATAGAATTAAATAGGTGAATATTTACGTTAAATTATTTTAGCTGATATTTTATCATAATTTTGAATGATTCAACATAAATTTAAACATTAAATATATTAAAGTAAATGTAATTGTTCATCAAAATCAAATAACGATTCCAACATCAAAATAAATATCACTTTTTGAAGTATTTGTGAACTTTTTTTCCTTTCTAAATTATCTTAGAGTTATCCAACGTCGTTTGTGAACTAAAAAATCGATGAATATTTAGTGATGGGTTATGAATCAAATGAAATGTATTAAAATAGAATAACTTGTGATACTATGATTGGACGGAGTTGAGAAATTTGTTATGCCATTTCTAAGAGTTAAGCAAATAATAAATTATAATTAAATCTCTATTCCACAACTTTGTAATACCAAAAGCATCTAGTTCATTTAATTAAATAAATTTTGTATATTTTATTTTATTTTATGTTTTTTGTCCAGGATAAAAGGCAATAGATTTTTTTCAATCCAATAAATCAGATATTAATTTCAGTCAACATATGTGATTATCTTTTTGTCCAAAGAAATATTGGACACAACTTATAATTCTCTAGCTCAACCACTAAATTTTGGCACTGGATCATTTCATTTTATATAATGAGTTAATTACTGTAAACAATGACAGTGATTGCTCCATTCATTGTTTCTTGATTAATTTTCTTTTTATTAGTACACGGCACATAACTTATACAACCACTAAATTTAAACATGTTTACTATTTAAGTCACTCCTCATAAATTTGGAGAGTTCCTCTAGAACCAACACTTTTTATTTAATTAATTTGCACTAAAAATGTATTTTTTCCAGACCTCGTATTAATTAATGTGATTATGAACTCCGGTGAACTGCTATGGTTATATTTCCCTGGCACAGCCTCGTCCATTATTGCAATAACAGACCAGTGGTTTGTCGTCTAACTGCTAACGGTGGTGACATGACGAGATGAGATATGTATTTATCTTTTTTTTTTCTTTACTTAAGTTGAAACTTTAATAAAAATTATTTACCTTTATATAATTTTATTTAATTAAGATTTAATAACTTACGTGAAAAAATTAAGTTCGCATGATTTATTGTCATAATATATCATTTTTAACATTATATAAAATTAAATAATAAAAGAAATATATATAACTAAAATTAAGATATATTTTATAAAATATCGCAGTTCAAACCTCGTATTTAAAACATATCATGCCTAATTTGTAAATTTTAAACTCATCAAAATTAGCTTTAGTGGGACGAAACAAGCTATAAAAATTCTCACTCTCTTAATATTGTGAGTTTTTTTTTTTTTTTACTCAGAGGAAAAGCTTATAGCCCATCTTATAAGGAGGAGGAAAGAATTGCTAAGTAAATGGGAAAAGGACGGAATATATTACGAGTAATTAAACTCACATTCATAATATGTTTCACAACTTAACAAACTAAACTAAATTGAAGAAAAAAAAATTTAATCTTGATTATTTTGCGAGGAATTATGTTAATTTTAAGTCAAGTAATTCATATGAATGCGTGAGATGACCATTAGTTTTAATGAATATTGAATAACATGTTGGAGTAACAAATATGAATAAAACCCCTAAAGTTGACCTAATAGTGAAAGATTGAAGTAGATACATAAAGTTTTAAGTTTAATTCTCATTCTCATTTTTATAACGTGTGTGTATATATATATATATATATATATATATAAAGAAAAATATCACATTGAATAGGAAAAACCAAATTAAGGTGATAATAAATTATATATCCAACATATTCATAAATAAAATTTATTACAACACAAATAATAATAATAATAATAATACATATAATTAATTATTTAAATATTTTCTACTGCTAATTCAAACACATTAAATGTAAACAACATTTATATTTTGATTTTCTTTCTTTGAAAATTGTCTTCTGAGAATCCAACATGTATCTATGGATTGTGACAACAGCAAATTCGGTGACCTCATATTTCCTTCTTTGAATAGACTGATGAAAAATTGACTTGGGTTCAGATATGGTTGTTGGATTATTAATGGAAGAGAAACATAGAGCAGACAGTTATAAATGCTTTTGACATGGTTTTACCCTTCTCAGGATTCATGAAAATGGTCTGATTTAGTTTACTTATGTTTCTGTTGTCAAAGTAAACTCATTTCTGGTGTCAACAGGAATTAGGACTTAGCAATAGTTTTTTATTGTTATTTATTGATAAATGTTAGATGTTAATTTTGTTAGTGAGAGAAATTTGAACTCATGACCTCTCTGGCTTCTTTTAACTACTTAGTCAACCTTATAATTCCGCACTTAACAATATTAAATGCAAAGAAAAGAAAATCAGAAACAACTTCTAACAAGAAACCTTCAATACTAATTTAACCTCCTTTTCTCAGTTTCCTTGTGATGCATACCAAGGTTGGTGGTTGGAACCTGTAATCCCTTTCCTTTAGCCATAGATAAACCAATTAAAATATTTGCCTTCCTTGTTCATATTAAGGAATAGTGTCATGCACTTTGCTGTAATTTTGTAGCATGTTTGATTTCACATCATAGATGTGATTTTTCTCATTTACTAAAAAGCAAGCTAATAGTATTATAGTTTTCACATTCCAAACATAATTTCTTATTTTTTAATGAGTGGTCCAAACACACTATTTTGTACTATAATTTTGACAGAGAGCAAGTAAGACAAAAAGGAGATTCAACATGAAATTCTGTAATCTACCCCATTTATTGAAGATGTTTATTATTTCTTCAAACAAATTCAAGTAAAGAAAGGCAAAAGAAGGAAGTGATCAGTAAAATTTAAAAAAAAATAGAACTACAAAATCTTATAAACCATGTGTCCAATCAAAGATGTTTGCCCGGGGAAGATCGATGCCTGTAGAATGCTGTATTCATTTTCTGTATGCTTCATTTCCAAGAGAATAAGTTCTGTAATTTCCTTATGTATCTTTGTTGAGTATTCACAAAAAAAAAAAAAAAAAAAAACTGTTTCGAGCCACCGACTCTGAATATGCAGAACCATGAAGAATGACCACCCATTAATTTATATTAACACAAGCTTTAATTTAATGTCACAGATTATTATACTGTGAACACTATTACAATATGTAGATATCTGAATGAAGTGTTGTCAAGTCCTCTAGGAGTTGGGATCGAAAATGCCAACATATCCAAAGGCCATGATGAAGAAAGCAATTGATTGAATGTATAGGAATATGTAGTAGCGGTTTTTCCCGAACATAATATCATAGCAGCCACAGAAGAAGAGGTAGAATCCAACAAGAAGTTCCAACATATGATGAATCCTAATGATATTCATCACAAAGACAACAAATATAGATAGGCAAGCACAGTTAGAGGTATCATCTAAAAAGTGAAATTAGTGAAGGCTATTGTTATCTGATTAATGAAACCTAGAATAGCAACACTTTATTATACCTTATCCTGAACCGACTTTTGGGTGGTTTACCCTTTTGAGTGACAATCCATTCATTCGCTCGACTACCCTCTAGCAGACCAATAATTGTTGCCTTTGTTCGATGCAGAGACATGGTATTCTCAAAGAGAATCCAGAAGACCAGCAAGTGGAGTGACCTGAAAAAATAGTTAAACACCTTGAGTCTACAAGGCTACAATTGTAGTAAAACATGTTCATTGTCTTTAAAAGTTTTTAATTTTCTTAGACCAGTTGAGAATGTCTCATGCAACCAGTTTGTGCTTGCTCATTCCTAGCTAGGAATTCCTCGTTACTTTTTACATGGTTTAAAGCCATTCATATGTGCTATGACTAATGAATCACACTTGAAAGTGTTTATTATGAGCTTCGTGAATCATCTAAGAAAGGAGTTTGATTTTTATGCAATGTCAGCATAGAATTTGTTACATTGTCAATCAGAAATCATGGTATAACTTTCGAGATAGTTTATTATAGAATTAACAAATTTATCATACATATTAAATTGTAATTTAATGATAGTGTAAAAACGATTTAAACTGTCAGTGCATGAACTATTTTCTTCTAGGTTAATCCTACTTTTGTTTATGAGATTTGATAGTATAGGCAAACAGATTATAGAGCAAAGGAGAGATATAAGGTTGGTCCAATGGTTCGGGAAGGGTGAAGGAAGAAAGAAGAGAGGAGAGGTGGAGGGTTGGAATCTTCCCCATTGTCATTTCTCACAAAATTAACAAACTAACTTGCTCGATAAAAATAAAAAAAATAAAAAGATTATAGAGCAAAGGAGGGAAAATTGAGAAAAATGAAGACCTTGGAGTTCCAACAGCATTTAGGAGTGTGATGATGGAAGGGATGTAAACAGCACCCCACTTGGGGACAACCACCTCAGGCACCACAACTGTAGCGGGTAACACAATGCAATAGAACATAAAAGTGTTGATGTGGGCCACGACCTTCCGGACAAAGAAGAAGCTGTAAATAACATATATCTTCTTATACAAGGACACTTTCTGCAATGGACACATAAGAATTTTGGTCATAAATAGCCAGTCAATACTTTCTGTCCTACCAATTCAAGGGAGCAGCAAGCAACCTTACCCTGTTTCTCATAATCTCCATGAACATTTTCATGAAAAGATTGGCTGGTCCACAAGACCACCTGTGCTGTTGGAAACGGTAGGCATTCAAAGTACTTGGTAATTCGTTTTTAACCTATAGTCCAATTAATAAACTCATGTAATTATTCATCCCATGTCAACAAAAAAAAGTTTAATCGTCATGCACTGTCGTATGTAACAAAAAAATTACACAATCAATTAATCAAAAACCATTATCAATATGACTTTTAAGAAAATCAGTCATTGTAAAAAATAAACAAACTTATCTTATCCTAAGTCCTAACATACACACTCATTAAATTTTGGTCATATATTGAATTAAGTAAATGGAACCTTCAAATTGGGCAGGTACAAGAATTTCCATCCTCTGAGACTGGCTCGCACAGCCAGGTCCATATCTTCCACTGTGGTCCTATGATTCCACCCTCCAGACTCATACAGCGCCGAAATTCTCCATACACCAGCAGTTCCTGTGTCATTTATATGAGTACAAAAATTGGTTGTAAATTCATCATGCCACAACCACAATAAAACATTTCCACTATTGCACTTAAAATCAATTATTCTATCAGGGTCTAACTTAATTGGTTGAGCAGAGTAGTGAGTTAGTTATTGTAAATCCTTGTCACTATTTTTCATTGCTACTAATTAAAAAAAATTCAATTATTCTTTTTAAAAAAGGAAAACGGATGAAATTGTTTTCATAGATGATTGATTACCGTTGAAGCCAAAGAAGGCATAAGTGCAAGACCCCACTTCTTGTTCCACAGTGAAATGGTAATCCAGTGACATCTCTTGCATCCTGGTCATCAAACATTCATTGGCATTCACTGAAAAAAGAAGAAAATGCATTGTTAATTCAACAACATTGCTACAATGAAATTAGAAATTAAAAAAAATTCATCTTGTAATTAGGAATGATTTGCGATATCAATTCAGCTGTCTTTTAGTAATAGATATAGACAGTGTGACTGGGAAGTTAGGATCCTCCATTAAAATTGCACATGCAGCTGCCGGATGCAATAGTAGTAGAAGATTTTCTTTTAATAAATGTGTATTATCTAAGATTAATAACGAAATAAAAATGTGTGCAGAAATAGTATAGTACTAGAGAAAAGAAAAAAAAAATCCAATGATCCAAATAAAAATAATTACAATAAAGGAAGATAAGAGATGAAAAATAAACATCTTATGAACAATCATGACTTCAACAACCACAATTATATCAACAACGGTGTTGTGCCCTTGTAAGTAAAACAGAGGTACCCCATGAAATACGCATGCAGATTAATTTCAAGTATTGCTCTCTTTTGCGGTCACAACAATCCACAATAATTATGTTTCGGACTTTAAGAATAGTCGAACCAAAATTGCAACTTCTTGATTGAAAAAAAATAAAATAAAAATTTCAAATGGTATGAGCCGAAAATTTCTGGTAAAGTGGTAATGCACATGCTCGAGTCTATTCTTGGATTAGTACTATGTCCTTCTCTTTTAATTGGTATGCTTAAAAGTTACTCAGATAGCACAATGCACACAGCATCCTTCAATATTATCATATGTTCCTTTGTTATATAGTAATCATGTTGTTGGAATACGAATTCCTTGTGCTTTTTAAATGTGTATGTAACAAAGTGTAATGAAAATGCGTGATTGCTATGCAATTTTTGTTTTGTACATAATCATTCCTTTAATCTAATTATAGCATAGTAATCTTGTAAAATAATAAAGAATAGTACTGCCCAAATAATTAGAATTAATGAAAAGGCTTACAGAACATAATAATTGACTACGCAGATAGCTAGATGAATTATAGTCATTTAAAATTGTAATTTTCCTTTTGTTTCCATTTCTATTTTATGCAAGCAACTTTACATAATTATTTAGATAAGTATATGATTAGATAGGTATACATACCACAATCATATTTTCTTTATCAGAGAGTTTCATCCATACGTCACACACACACACACACATATATATATATATACCACTCAAACAAAGATAACCATATTTAGTCTTTAGTTAGATATTCGTATAGCTGGTAAAAATATTTTGTATGTACTAATGACAATGTGACATCAATAACACTTCATCTTCCTAAAAATCATGCTTCTTCCACATAATACTTTTTGGTTCAGAGTCCGAACATGAAAAACTAGTCGACCTAAATACGTACAAATCTAGCACATACTTTTGTAGGTAGCTACTATAATAACCTTATTATTAGGTGGAAGATATAAATGACTTTAATTATATCACTAACATAAAATTATCTGATCTTTCAAAAAAAACAATAGACCAAACACTGTAGTATCTTTCTTTTTTATGATGATATTAATATGAAATTATTTTTACCGAAAATAATAATAATAATAAATTTTTGTTATAAATATAAATAAGATAAGTATTCTTTTTTTATGAGTTATTTTATATCTAAAGAACAACTTTAATTCAAATTTCGAATCAGTTAATTAAAAAATATAAGATTATTATCCCTTATATCAATTATTGTTAGTTAAGCCCCATATTATCTATTTACTCCAAAGAAAATTTATGAAGGTATTGCGTATCAAATTCCCTTTATTCATTGAGTTGCTGGGCCTATAAACTCGCACACTAATTTAGTTTTACCTGCCACTGTGGTCCAACTATGCATGCTATCTCACTTTTCGGCCACAGAAAACTAACCCCATTCTCGCATTAAATGAACCCTTTTAAGAACTCTTAATCCCCGGAAGCCATTATTGTTGCATCATGTTTAATCATCCATCAGTTCATTTTTATGATGGTGACTTCTCATGACAGACTGTATTCAAAATAAAAATAAAAAGAGATTTGGTATTTATTATTCCACACTCTTTTACTTTTTCCAGAATGAAGATTGAAGACAACTGAAACCAAACAAAGAAAGTATGAACACGGTAAGAGGCTTGTACACGTGGCCTATGTTGATGCCATCTCAAACACAAAGTGGGACCCACCTTAGCCCTAGTAGCAAACAGGAACATTTTCTAAAACAAGACCCACCCACCGACAGTTTTTTTATTTATTGTAGTTTCAGAACCATGACTCCGGATTAAGGATAAAAATGGTTAATCCAAGAAAAAGAAAGCCAAGCCGCCAAAGACCTAGAACCAAAAATCAAGACAATGCTGGACTCTTTTTGTTGATATACAATTAGAAATTACTAAGACTTAGTATAAATTTTTTAATTATAAAGTGAGACTTACGTCATCTGTTGTTGGTCTCAATAAATTATACTTCTAATATAGAAATACCAGCTTCTTAGAGAATAAAGCTGATTTTAACCGTAGTCAGATTTGATTTTATAAAAACATTCATGTTCAGTTATCTCATCAGGTAAAATTGATTTTACTTCAAAAGTTCAATTTGCCTAAATGTGTCAAAAGTAACTTTTATGTTGAGTTGAAAAAATTATATTAAATTTTATAACAAACTTCTTTTCAGGACAAAAAAATTTAAATATAAATCATTTTACCTAAAAAATTAGTTTTATAAATATTTATCTAAACACATACATAGATGAATTTTAATATTTTGATAATTATAAGGTTGATTTTGTGGTTAAAAGAAAAAAAGAGAGATTGTGATTTGAATTCCTATTGATAGTTGAGTGAAGGAGAATATACCAAACTTCCAACGTGCCTGAACAAGAGCAAGTTCAGGGTTGTTGACAAGGAATGGGACAGTTCGCCAGAGGAAATCAGGGTCCGGTTGAAAATCCGCGTCAAAGATGGCAACATAGTCACATTGCTTCACGTAGTTCCGTTTCATGCCTTCTTTCAGAGCCCCTGCTTTGTACCCGTCTCTGTTGTCCCTCACCTCGTACTTTATGTTCACCCCTTTGCTCGCCCATCTACTACATTCCATTTGCACCAGCTCCTGATTCACAATTCCCACAATCAATCCACTCACTCACTAAATATGACTAATGTACATAGTTTATATATAAAGTCCATTTTGTGGAGTTTAACCCAAATTCCAATAACATGCATACCTTGATTGTTGGGTTAGTAGAATCATCAAGAACTTGTATGATGATTCTGTCTGAAGGCCAAGAAAGACCACAAGCTGCACCAATTGATAGTTGATAAACCTACATTCAATCATTTAGAAATATGTAAAAAATGTGTCAAAAATAAGTGATGAGTGTGAGCGAAAATATTAGACTCAATTTCTTTAAGTAACATCTTGAATATTATGAATGAAAAAAATATAATTAAAAATGATTAATTGAATTTTTCGATAAGACAAAAATTGATGATCAACAATATTATGATGATATAACCAAAGTCTTATGTTGAAGTCTTCATGAAAAAAAAAAATATGATTAAAAGGTTGAAGAAAAAAATGACCTCTCTTTCGTTGTACATTGGGACTTGGACCAAGACCATGGGATAACTAGAGTTTCCCAACTCAACATCGTCCTTCATAGGCTCCCACTTGTAACGCTTCTCGGGTCTTCGACCAAACAGCTTCACCAAGCAAATGACAATGCCCATGTACACCCTCTCGACCAGCATCATCAACGACATGGCCAAGCACAGAAACACTGACACCCTCAGCATTGGCACGATCACTGGCTCCTTCACTTGGCTCCAAATCAAACCCATTTGGTAGGAAATGTCATCCCTTGAACCTTGAAATGATTCCATCTGAGAAACAAAACAAACAAAATGGATTTCAGAAAATGAACCAACTTTGGTAAAGAAAGCAGAATGTTCTCTTTTGGGTAGTTGCTATATTTATGTTTTGCTTCAGGGTCACGCAAAAAAGGAAGCTAGAAATAACTAACCTTGCTCCTCTCTGGATCTTAGAAAACACTGAGGAAATTAATGAGAGATCAAAAAATTGACGAGGGAAGAGTAGTGTTAGTTTGCTAATTGCATGCCACTTTTTTTTTCTTCCAAGGGGAGAACACTGATCAAGTTATTATTATGAGAGAGCCAAAGCAAATAAAGGGTTGAAATAAAAAAAAAAAAAAAAAAAAAGAGAGAATGATGAAGAGCAAGAGAGGGAGGGAGGGAGAGAGAGAGAATGTTCTTTGTTGTTTTGTAAGAGAGAGCAATGGCCTCTCTGAGGATGCTGCTCTGTCTTCTCTCTCTGTCTTTTCTCCCTCTCTCTCTGATGGCCTTTTATAATGGGTTTTTGCACCCACAATGGCTCAAGACCTCTATAACTCTTGCTGCTGCCACAAGTGTGAACGTTAGGCTTATATAAAAATGAGAAGAGCTTCTCTTACATGTGCATTAATATTTTGATGTTAGGATGTTAATATATCACAGAACTCTTAATCACCATTTAATAAATTTCGTTAGTACATTTATTAAATTTAATTACATACACCATTTTAACTAACATGACTATTAAATACATCTTATGCAGTAAAATAAAATTAAGTCTTATAAATATAATACATGCTTTAATTTTTCTTAGAAGCATACCGTATAAAATATGTATTAATTTTAACAAAGTAATATCAGAGTATTATTTCTTAAAGAAGAAAAAACATCAGAGTATTTAAAAATAATACATAAACTCAGCCCGGTGGTGAGCATATGGTATTTTAAAATTAAGATAATTATCTTTGTTATAAAATATACAATTATCATTTTATAGGCTCATTTTGAAGAAAATGATATTATTTCATCATTTTTAGACAAACATTCTATTTCTTTTTTTTTATATAGTTTTTATTATGGAGATATTATATTTTTCTGTTTTAGGAAAAAATATTTGAGTATAATTTATTTTTCTTTTTATAATTCATTATTACTATTTTAAATGTTATAAATGATTGCATTTTTAACCAAATGGCATTATTAGTCTTCTCTTTATATTGTTTTCAGAATTATATGTTAATTATTAACCTTTGTCAATGAAATAAGTTTATGAACATTGTACAAGAAATTGACAATTTGAATTTGAAATACAATAACAAATATTCTCCTTTTCTATTATTATTTTTTTCATTTTTTTCTCCTCTCACCTTTGTTTTTATATTTCTTTCTTTTACATTCATTTTATACATATTTTTTCTTTCCCTTTTTCCTATTATACATATAGCTTACCATATCTATTATATTTCTTCTTTCTTCTTCTTTTTCTTTTATTTTAATATCTCTCTTCTCTATCCAATTTTACATAATTTTTAAGGGCGTGAAAAAAAATACTAATATTATATACCTTTTCTAATAATTTTAATATATACGTTTATTATTAATATTAGGGTGGCAACATTTAACGCTCTAGTTAGTCTTGCATAAAAATCATGTTTGTTTAAGCCAGTACTTCTTAATTTTTATTTAAATGAGCCATCTTTAAAGCTTTGACTTGATTTGCAATTTAATTTAAATTATTTATAATTTTTTATTTATTAAATATATTTTTGAAATGTTTTTAATTTATTATTTTAGATTAAGTAGCATTTTAATTTTTAAACATGAGATGAAAGTAAGTAAAAAAAAAGAATGAAGGAAGATTTGAGCATAAAAGTTATATATAATAATTTTTATAAAATTAAAATTTCCCAAATATATCTCTTTTCATCATGTCTACACGCACAAGATATTTAAAAGTCTTTAATGTCTACTTTATAAAAATTGAATCTATTTTATTCATATAGGCGAGGTCAAAATCAAATTAGACCTTTTTTACTATAAAAAAAAATCAATTGTTGAACTTGTTAAATTTGAATAGTTCACAAATAATTTAACTAATTATACTATTAACTATTAAGTAAAACTTATATAAGTTCATTGAACAATATATAGATTCCACTTTCTTTTCAACAAAATTTATTTATTATTTAATAAAAAAATATGTTGAAAAAGTATCTTACTATGCTATAAATTGTGTTGACAACATTCTTGCCGTTCATTTATTAATCAAAGCTAGCACATAATACCGTTTATTTAATAATGAAGTTCTTTCTTTTAGTCGCTTCAACTAATATAGGGTAACGAGTGGAATTTGTTTTTTGTTTTTGTTAATAATCTTGATCTGGGTTTATAATTATGAATGAACTTCAGTACTTGAGTTAAATTGTAAATTTATGGTTGTTTTTTTGTTATTAACTTTGAATAAAAACATATTTGAGTAATGTGTTTAATTGAAATTATTTAACTAATAGATGATCAAATTGTCATCTCTGTCATTTTTAGATTCAAATTCTAATTGATGGAAAAATAATCACGATATATCTATAAATTCTTTTATCCACCAATGTTAATAATTGGTGGGAGAAATTTAAATCTATGACTTCTTTTTTTTTTTTTCCTTTTGTGTTTAACCTCCAAGTAAATTAGAAATATAATTTACTAACGTAATATTTCCAACACTATATTACTCATTAGAAAAAGAGCGGGACTTACTTATCAATTATCATTTTGTGGGTCTCATAATCAATAATAAAAATTATATTAAAAAGTGTTATAATTATTTTGTATATCTAAAATTTAAAGGTTCAAGATATCAGAGGTATATATACAAAGAACAAAATATTAAATTAATTAATTCAAAGCAATTTTTTACCGTATAATTCTAATTCTAATTTTGGTATCTGTTGATTTTTCATTAGCCAAATGAGGGTCAAATAGTTTGAGACAAAGGTTCTGTTTGGATAAGTTTCTTTAAAAGCATTTTTAAAAGAAGAAAATAAGAAAAAAAAATGAGATGAACTTTTCTATCAATAAAAATAAACTCTCTATGAGTTAATTTTTAGAAACTCATCAATATAGCTTCTTTAAGATATGAGATGATATTTACAAATCTAAAAAACTCATTTTAACTAATGGAGGAATTCATTTCATTTTTTTCTTCTAGAAGTGTTTTTAGAGAAACTTATACCCAAACCCAAAATGCTTTTCTTCTGGGGTGCAGAGACAAAATGCTTTTATTGTTGATGTATCAGCATCAAATGGAATTGTGGCATAGGAAAATGATACGCAGACACAGGCTGTTCTTGACTAGACTAAAATGCTGTCAATGAAAAATACACCCATTTTAAATTTATCATCCCCAATTTCATGAAGTCCTATAGTATTTAAACTAATTTAAAGCAGAAATAAAAAAGTTAAAATGTTTTTAATTTATAATTAATAATTTAAATTTCTGTCCAAGGGAAGATATATCAACTTGATTTTACATTATTTCATCAATTTTTCTGTTGTCTTGATTTGTATTCCCTTAGCATCTTAGCATGTACGAATTTGATGTTGTTGATCTCAATAAATATATATTATCAGCACATATAATATTAATATTAATGTAATCCATATCTTATTGTAAATTTAGACTCATAAAATCTAACAATTATTTAAGTTTCACTAAACAAAATTGGTAGAGTCAATTTTAAGGTTTGACAATTTTTAATTTTTACCTGTTAATAATTGACATTTTTTAGTATTGTCAAAATACTGTAATTTTTTATAATAAACAAAGTAAAATGGTACTTCAATTATGACACGTGATTAATGGAAATTCTAGCCACATCTATCTTGCACTAGATAATAATTGTTCTTGAAATAGATTCCGAATAGTTATTTAGTCTTCAATTATAATTAATTTTCTATATGCTAGTTTGTTACTCTTGCATAGCCAGTTTGCTACATAAATTATTTTTTTTACAATTATTCAAATTTAATTAAAATGAAACAAAGTACACACACACACAAAAAAATGCTTTAGTTACTTTTCTGGTTCTAATAATGAATTATGAAGTGTTTGAAGCCATTGAGCTGTACATCAGGGTGGGTTTGGTTCCCTCCGACCCACTCACCATCCACATTAGAAATATTCATTTCTAGCTAGGTGCGGGTATTTAATAGTAGTATCTGAATTTATAACCTTTTTTTTGCATTTTTTCCTTCAGTATTTCAATAAAATATTGATTTACATACAATATTTATATTATTCATTTTTAATTTTTAAGAAATATTTAATCTTTAAATGTAAAATAATCTAAAACTACAATTTCCTAAGTCAAAAATTTTGCTTACAAATAAAGATATATATATATATATATATATATATATATATATATATATATATATATATATATATATATATATATATATATATATAAACTACATAAACTTATCCTTATATATCATTTTATACATATTAACTTTATTTTTATGAATTATAGGTATCCTTGTAGAAGATAAATCTTTCTTAAATCAGATAAAATTATGAGTGACAAAATTCTATTTCTAAGTTATTGAACTAAAACAATGTCAAGTTAATTAGTCTCATGCATTCGGTGGTATAGTTAGTATTAACTGTTAAAACAACTAAATTATTAATAGCTATATATAATGCTACTATATATAAAACGCTTTACTTTCTTTTTCATTTTATATAGAAATATTTCAAATGTTCCTTCTCTTCTTTTTCTTTTCTATTGTGTATCCATTTTTCTCCTATATATTATCAAAAAGTTATAATATCATTGTTACCTCAACATGTTTTATCGTGAATTTTTTGGTAGTTTTATTTTCATAATGTTGTAAATGGTATAGAGCAAGTTAATTTCTGGCGGGTGAATATGGAATGTAACTTTTGTAATGAATACACTACAATGAGTAAGAAGATTGGAAGGAATAATCGTTATCGATCAATAGTCACAAATCTTTCTAAATCTCCACCTAAAACTTTATCCCTTAGTCAAATGGTACATAAATGAAATTCTTAATTAGCATGTTAATACTAATTATTAACATAAATTCAAATTTCAAATAGTGACTAATCCCACTTACACATCATTATTATTCATTACAGACTTAGACTTTATACCCTAAATATATTATCTATTAGTTTTATGTCTTTATCGCACAGGCAAATCAAGGATAAAAATTAATTTGTATTTGGTGTTAACATTAATCAGTGATATTATCTTAGCTTAAGAATAGATTATGTCAAGGAGAAGCGAAATTTTATCACTAATCCGCCAAGTGGTTTGAATTAACTTCAAATTTGCTTCATTCAATGGATATAGTGATATATTATGATGTTGTTACATCAATGTTTCGTGTGAATTTTTAAGTTAAAATTGTAGCGAGCATTTATAAGCTATGCAAATGCAATGTATAGTTTATGTGCAATACGCTTGGGGTTTTCAGAGAGGGGATATTCAACATCAAGTTTATAATCCATTTCACAATCATTGGTATGATATATACAAACTATTATAAACTAAAAAATTTGAATGTGTGAATCATCTTGACTTTTACTTTGCTATTATTCACCTCGAATTAATGAATTATCCTTAGCATAATCATTATTCTAGTTTCGTGTTTTTATCTTAATAGCCAATTAGAGAGTCGACATTTGTTTTGGCTACAATACACGAAACACATGCATCCTTATTTTGGTTTAAGTTTCTAATTAAAGTGTGAAAAAAACTGAATAAGGGTTATTCTACAACTGTTAGATTGAAGGTAGTGTCTTTAACTCTCGTTTTCAACGGCGGGTTAAGAATTCTCGCGCCACTTCTCTAACCTACAGTCCATTAATTCTTTTAAATGGAATCATTAATAAAATTAGAGACACATTTAATCATCAGTATATATAATTATTTTCCGATTCAACAATGTATTCTGAGTTTAGAAGGGTAAAGAAAAAAAATACCATCCTCTCTTATGAAAAAATCATACATAGTGCAGTTTTGGCATGACTAGTTGAGTACAATGTATATGAGCACAATTGGTCTTTTTGAAGGACTAATAATAAATTATTGTTTTTATCTGGGAACAAATACAAAATTAATTTATCAAAGATTAAAAAAAATATATCAGGAATTAAAAATAAATTGTTGTTTTATTAAAAAATTAATAAAAAAATATCAAAAAATAAATATAAAATTTATTAAATTAGTAGGAACGGAAAACATATTTTAGAAAGAAAAAAAAAACTATATTCTCGTACACAAAATTTAGTACGTACTATATCACACTCAGTTCATTATTTAAAATTTGCAGCAAAAGTTGGCTTGTGGACACCTACTCATACCTACCGTAAGAAAACATCATAAATTATACTCCATCAATTCTTTTTTATTGTTCGTTGGAATTGGATGCGGAGGAATCGTAAAAAAAATATTAATTATAGGTAAAAAAAACTACTACATTTAATTAAATCATTTTCTACCAAATGCTCCAATTATTATTATTTCTTGTTATTATTATTAATTAAAATATACACCTTTAAAATAAAGTTAGAAAAATAAATAAATTTTATTAATCTTTGAAAAAAAAATATATAATACAATAACTTTTATAATTAAATTGATATATGTGGAATCATTCATGTGACTCCACTCACATGAATGAAAGACATACTTGAATTTATGAACATTTAGTTATAATTTTCTATATAAATATTAATCGTTAATTATTATTTTTTAATAATAAAAGGATTTAAACTTACGATTTATTTTCTTTTATTTTTTCTTTTATAGCTAAGTCAACTTATATTTTCACCTTTTAGTAATAGTATTTTTGGTATTCTATTGATGATTATTTTTTTTTACCTAAATATACCTATCCACTGAACGAACTTGATAGTAAAGTGATAATTTTGAGAACAAATTTATGTAAATACAAACTCACAAAAATCAAAATATTACAACTAATATATTATTTTAAAAATATATCGAATAATAAATTCAATCCTTAATGCATGTTTACTTTAATTAAAGTGTAGAGAAATAATTGCCTTTTATTTTTCTCAAAAAGCTATAAAACGTACAATTGGTTGTTTCAAAATAAATCAAACCAGACACATTCAGTTTCTAATCAATTTGACATATTAACCATTTCTTGATACGATTATAACAATCCCCTAATTAAACCAGAGAACGAAGATCTTTCCTCATTCTCATTTTATTCCAACCAAAAATATATGCACCAAGTTTCTAATCAATATGACATACTAACCATTTTTTCGATCAAGCTCATGACATAGATAAACGGTTAGTTTGTTCGAGCTTATTTTTTAAAATAAATGTTTTTTTAATATGTTTGTTTAAATTATTTTTACTTAAATTATTTTTTGTTAAGAAGCACATTCTATTTTTTCCTTTGAAATTTACTTATATAAGAATTACTTGTTTTAAAATTGTTTTTTAAAGTTTAAACAATCTCAAAATTCAAGAAAACTGACTAATGGCTAGGCAAAACTTTTGATTTAAGAAAAATAATTACACCACCAAATGATTTAACTAGCACAAAATTGTTTAAATTTAAGCAAAGTTTGAGTCTTGAATATAAGTTGGTTAAATATTGAGAATAGATATGTTTTACTCTATTCGAACAAGATTTTCTAGTTGGGAAAAATTGTAATCTATATAAGAAGAAGAAGAAGAAGAAATAACTATTGATGAGTTTGTGATTTTTCTTTTTTTATTTCTTTCATTAATTTTATTTTAGTTGACTTCAATGAATCTACTTGACACCAATCCAGATTGAGTTTAGTACTTGGAAGAAGTAAGAAGTAAGGGTTGAATTTGAAATAGAGCCACTCAAATTGGGTGGGGAACAGAGTGGCAAAGCTCTTGTTTTCATCAAATATATGAATGTGAAGTGCATCTGTCTTTGGTTAGACTAGACATAGCACCTTCCTTCTTTCTTCCACCAATTCCACTGATCTCCTTCACGCAACTTAAGAGACTTCAATACTGAGGTTGTCAACACATCGTCCTCGTCTTTCTTCTCAGAAGTCACCACCACGTCAATATAATGTTTGTAAAGCATAGATATATACTCAAATGTATCAAAATAATTATCAAGTTTGTAATAAAATTTTGTATTAATGTGTTGTTTTATTTTTTTATGTACTGTATTTATAACATATAGTAAATGTTATCTCTATGCTATAAATATTTATATCTATATTTATATTTTTGTATACCAAGTTAAATTAGATAATGATAATTAAATGAACTTAAAAGATAATGAGTCTATTACTACACAGACTAATAAGCTTATTATTGGTTGACCTGTCACACTAAAAATGGTTAAAACCGCAAAACATCTTAAATTTTATAGATATTAACACTAGCTTTGGTATAAAAAGTATAATGTTTTAGTTGTTAAATTAATAATTAATATTATATATTAAATATTAATAGTTTTATAAAAAAATAATATTTTTTTTAATTACAAATCAACCTGTCAATGCTAGTAGGTTTCTCTAAAGAAACACAGCCTGACCAACTTAATTAAAAAGGCTTCTTAAAAAATCTAAATTAGACTTTTTTTTATATAAAAAAAAAAAAAGTAAGTTAAGCCATGTTGGACTTCAAATGAAATGAAATAGACCTTAAACACCAAGGAGTAGCCTAATCTTTTAATTTGCACCCTATTAAAGATATTACATAATTTTAAAAGAGTAATTATCAAAATGCAGAACTTCTTATATTGTTTAATTAGTGATCTTAACTTTGAATATTGAGAAAGCACTTGATTTAAAACCTAGTAAAAAAAAATTGTTACTTTTACACTATATATTTAGCACATGTTTCAAAAATCAAAGTCACCACGAACTGAAAAACAAACACATTGTTAAGGATGTAGATACTCTATTGTCTCTAACAACATTTTCTATAGTAGAGATCAAAATTGTCTATTGTATTCTCTATTTTCCTTGATTGATGTGCAATAACTAATTATGGGTTAAGATGTTGTAGAATGTTGGCTGGATGTTATAAATAATATTTAAGTTGCACTATACTAGTGATTCTATCTTATACATTCCTAAAGAGGTTAGGTAAATAAGACTATAATTGAATTAATTGAGTAGGGTGTGTATTGTAAACCCTTTAGTATCATGTTTAATTTATACGGATAAAAAAGAATAGGTTAAATTATAATAAAAAAATATAAATAAAATTAAAATAATAAGTACTAAAATTATGTTATGACCATGCAAATTATTAATTACTATTTGATAAAAATTACCTTGAAAATAACAAAATTACAGTGTGTGTAACACTTTTGTTAAAATAATTTTGAGATTGTTCTACTGTATTTTATTTATTTTTAAAAATATTATCTAGTGTATTGATAAATTAGTGTAGGACTATTTCAATCTAGTTAGTGGTCTCAAGTTGAATTATTATAATTGTACTAAATACTGAAAGGAAAAATTTTCCCCCATATAATGGTCTAACTCATCTCAAGGAAGATTGCTTGTGGTTCATTAAAAAAATTAAAATGACTATTTCTGGTATTTATTATTTAAGTTTAAATATTTTTTTAATCCTTGTAAAATAAACGAGTTTTAATTTTGGTTCTCATAAATTTTGTTCTTTGGTTTTCATCTTTCAAAAATTTAATATCATTTTTTTTTCTCAGTGGGTGTGTTATATTAACTACTTATATGTTTAAGGGAAAGTAGTGATAATTTCATATTTATAGTGTCTCTCTATATAAGACTTTTTGTTAAAATAATTTTGAGAATGTTCTACTATATTTTATTTTAAAAAAAAACTTAATTATGAATGTGTCATTAATCAATTTTTAAAAATATTATTTACTGTATGAATAAATTAGCGTAAGATTATTTCAACTGATCTCAAGTTTAAGTCATATAACTATGCTAAATGGCCAAAGGGGGAATTTGGGTGCATATAATGGTCTAACTCATCTCAAGAAAGATTGTTTAGTGGTTGATTCCAATAAAAATTAAAAAAAGTTATTTTAAGCATTTATTATTCAAACTTAAATATGTTTTTGATTCTTATAAAATAAATTGATTTTAATTTTGATTCTTTTAAATTTTATTCTTGGGTTTTCATCCTTCAAAAATATAATATTTTTTTTTTTTCTATATTCGTATCTGATATTTGTTGTTTAACGAAAAGTTAGGTGATAATTTCATGCTTATCCATTAGTGTTTGCAGTATCGTGTCAACATATAACACTAATTAATTACTTTTTTTTTAATCTCTCGAATGAATGTTATTTATCTACTTTAAAATGAATGTTAGGCAAACTATAAAAATAGGGGTTTCAGAAGAAAAATGAAAATTAAAGAAAAATGTTTTTCATGCATGGAATTCACTAATTTTACTTGGAAAAATAATCTCAATTTTTAAAGAAAAAAAAAAAGAACCAAAATTAAACTCACACATTTTAAGTAAAAATGCATTAAGGAAAACAGACTCAAACAATAATGCACAAAAACAGTGGACTGAAATGGTGGGTTATGTAGTGAGTTTGGGCAATGAGACTAATTAGAATCGAAGAAAAATAGGGTCTGTCGTCAAATACGTAATTATGCCTTGTTTGGATATTATTGTCCAATGACACGTTGCTCTATTACTTTCATGCATTATTAACTAGTACGGCCATTTTGGCCTTGTTTGTACGAGTATTTTAAATTTTAAAAAGCATATAATTAAAAGAAATATATATAATATTATTAATATTAACATCCATTTGGAGTTAGAGCTTAACCATGTTCTCAATTTCTCATCTCCTTGTTGATGCCACGTGCAAAGGCGTGTCACCTTCTCTTGATTTTTTAACACAGGCTCTATTGTGCTCTTGAAAATAAGCTCAACAATTAAAGGTTCGGGCCAGAACGGTCAAAAATTCGGCCCAATAGTTAAAATCTTAGCAGCCCAAGAACCCAACGAGCCTGTCAAGTTGGCAACTCAGCAACGTTCTAGCGCTTCAAATCCGGCCCAACCCAACTACTTCACACTCACGCATGAAAAAACATGAGCAAGAAACTCACAAAGGGTGAGTTTGTTTAAACTATTAAAGAATGCTTTTTAAAAAAGTGGTTTTTTTAAGCAGGATTTGTTTTGTAAAAAAAATAAAAGCAGATTTCTTTTTAAAATTAAACAAACAACACATCAAAATTATTAAAAAAAAATTAATGCCAAAAAAACTTTTTTAAAAAAACATGAACTTAACCAAATGGGCCCAAACATGAGTTTTTGCTGAAAACAAAACAAGAAACCAACCATTATAAGCAAAAAAAACCTCCACTTTTTCGCACTAAGTAAAATAAAAAATAAAATACTATTAGAAAGCAGTTTCATAAACTTGTTAGATTATATTTGATATTCAATAGTCAAACATCAAATTAAGATATCAAATTCTAATGAATATGCCCAAAAAAAATTGTCTCTGGCAAATTGAATGAAAGTCTAAAGTTTAAACACATTCTAGACAATCCATTACAAACTTCAATCATTCATTTTATTTGCAAAAAAAATATGTCATTGATTATTGTTTTGCGGTCATGGGGGAAAAGGGAAGCAGCAAACCCAACTATTTTGGGCCACCAGCAGCCTTGATCCCTACAGTAATTGTCATATAATAATGGCCTTAAGGGACTGGGCTCGAGTTTGATAGACAAAAAAACGTATTTTGGGCCAATCCAATTTAAATCAAAAAGCCCATCCACAAGCACCCGCACCTACAAATATATAAATGCTATCCCTATGGTTTGTATCAGTTTCAAGAAAGGTATCAGAAGCAACTTTTATGTATAGTTCTTGGATCCATGATAATGAGAAAAACTCTTAGAAGTTTCCCAAATGTGCAAAATGTTGAAAACTACAAATAATTTTACCGAACAATCCCAACAGAATAATAAACAGCCTACTACGAAGTCTTTTGGTAATCTCTTCCACCTCTAAAGAAAAGAAAGAAAAACTTATAAATGTTCAACAGAAACTGTAATAAAGAAAAGAAAGAAAAACTTATAAATGTTCAACAGAAACTGTAATAAGAAAAAATAATGAGGCCTTAATAATAATAATAATCCTTTCTAATTTCTGACAACTGTACATCATGTCATATAACCCAGTAGTTGTCATGACAGATTTCCGGTGTTAGTTTCATTCATTACTACCATGTCAGCCTCTGCATCACCTGAAAACAGAAGAAAAAAACTTTCAATATGATGAATTATTGACCTAAAAGTGAAACATGATATCATATGACAAAAAGTAAGGGAGATATAAGGTTGGTTAAACATGATATAACATCGTGGGTTCGATCACTCCTACTGACAAATTAACAATTAACATTTGCCAATAAAAAAAAAAAACAGTAGCATAACCTTGTTCTATTCATCTGGCAAAGATATGTTGATGTCTGGAGAAGTCCTCTGGTCTGAATATTCCTCAGAACCATTCCAAGTAGCAGCAGCATCAGGAGTAGCATCTAGGTTCTGTTTGTCACTTGAAACACTGATAGATTCTCTCTGGTTTTGGTCTGGAATCTGATAGATAGGTATAGGTATCAGAAAGTTCTCACCATCAGCAGCATTTGCTTGTGAGATAGGTATTGCTGCTGTCACTATTTCTGGACCAGCTGAAGTAGGGGTGGCCGCCACTATCTGTTGTTCACGTTGATACTTCCTCTTTTGGGTCTTGCAACAATTTTGCATGAAGCTTCCTACAACAATCTGAAACCATTGCAAATAAATTTCCAATGCACTCTTCATAGTGATGAAAACAATCATTTGAGAAAAATATAGAGCACTAGAATGTTTTAAGACTTGAGATTATCCATCTAATGACTTGTATCTTTATTTCAACCATTATTCAAATGTAAATAGTACAGGTTCAAAGGTCTTGGTCATGCAACCTAAAAGAGAGGCCTCATATAGTATACTAATAATGTTTTGAGATATGTTATGCAAGTTATAATTTCAATAGAACAGTAGTTTCAATTCAAAACAACCAGGACAAAAATTCCAGTTTAGGGTCAGTACGGATAAAAAAATATGATTAAAAATTGAGTGAGAGATGTATTTTAGGTTGCTCAAGATTTGGTCAAAATTGGTTTCAGTCCCTACATTCGAAAAACAGTGGTTGTGAATTTCATTCTGGTCAAGTCAAAATGAAGTACAGGTCAAGGACGAAATCCACCACATTTTAGAAAAACAAGAACCAAAGCCATTCTTTTTAAAATGTAGAGACTAAAATCATTTTTGACCAAATCTAGAGGGGGACTTGAAAAGTTAAAACACAGTTTACCCTTAGAAATTAATGAATCACTTTCATTAGTACCGACATTTGATATACAAACCTATCCTTACAAGCAAAATCTTGTATATAAAAGTAGTCAAGAAAATAACATACCTGAATGGGGCCAGCAGCAGTTAAAAGTCCAGCAACACCACCACCTATGACCCGACCATCAGGGCCAGCAAGTGAGACACTCAATCCACCAGTTCGGCTTTTCATGCCACTGTTGTCAACAACTGTGAATGATCCAGACAAAGATAAAATCTCAAACCGACCCTGAAAGTAAAATGGTGAACTAAATTATTCAAGAATTTCCAAAAATCAATTAAGCATGGTTGTATGTATATCAAAAGAGTTATGCCAATAACAGGAGAAAATACAAAACAGCAGAAAATAACAGGTCATAGGTGACATTGACCTCAAATGGACAACCAAGTCAAATAATGCTCAAATGTTTAATATAAAGATAAAGATGTGTTTGCAGATAAATAATGCATTAAATAAATGATTCATATCATCATCGTGTACTAAATCTATGCATTGTCTTTATGCATTTCTACATTACAAGACAAGGAAAGCTCAACTTGAAGTCTATAACCTAAGTCATTTATCATATTGTTATACACAAGACAAGAAAATTATGACTTAGTTTAGATATACTTTTCAATAAGGACCCACAGAAGAAGAAAACGAAGGTGAAATGAATCATAGGTTAAAATCGATTTTTGCACAACATTTTTAGAAATTCTCACATTTAACTTCTTCAAAACACTGAGGTAATTAAGTTGGTTTTAACTTCTAAGAGAAGTTTTATTTACTTTACCTACTATCTTTTTATCATACAAGTGTTTGCTGAAAAGTTTATCTAATTTGGCCCTATATCTCCTCCAATAACTGATACTCAGCTTCTGGATTAAGATAGCCAACAAAATTATGACTTTGATATTAGTTGAAAGGTTTCACTAGATTTAAAATGATTTTAACAAATTACTAAAGAGGACACCGCTAAAAGTGTGTGCCTATCTTCTCTAGCTAGTAATTACCTTATTTCCCATTTCCAGTGTTAGATCTGACACAGGAACTGATGAAATGAAAAGATAAACCAATTTTTTTACATACACCCAATACACCAATTTTGAGCATATATCCAATACATGAGGCAGAGATAGATACTTTGTCCAACCCCACAAGAAGAGACAAACAGAGATCACCTGACACATAAATGCACCCAATGCTGTCCTATATGGCATCCATATTCTATATTGGCAGAAGACATAAATAAGCTAGCCCTTGAAATTATTTCAGATATGATTCAAATTCAATCAAAGAAATCACAATATCATGGAATTGGAAATACAATCAAAATTCAAAACCTTTAGAGGAAAAAAAAAAGATAGAAATATATTCTTTTTTTACTCAAAAAGCATTTAGATCTAAGAGACCATGCCTCATAAGTCAAAATGCCACCAGAAGAACCAGGTTGGCGTATGGTGACATTCGAGATAGCTCCATTGGCAGAGAGAATGCATATTCCTCTTGGACCCTTCTGGGCAAATGACAAGATCTTTCCAGCAACATCCTACAAAGTAATAAAGTAAGCAACAAGATCCTTATCCAAAATCACCAAACACAAAAAGATCTATCAAAATTGCTCAAGAAAAATGCAGCCAAAAGCTACACTGTTACATAAATCTGCAAAAGGACGACAATCCACAAAGGCTTCTATTCTACATTATTACCTCTCCAGTATAAGCATTCAACACATGCGCTACAAAATCACCAGCAGCTGTGATTGCAAACACATCACCTAAAAACATCACAGACAGAAAAACACAATCAACACATTTGCCATATATGGTTTAATTTAACTAATTTTCACCACCAAAATTGGAAGCCTCTGATGAATAAACCCAGCAAAGAACAAAATTTTTTGGGGTGTGAGAGACAATAATCTTGCTGAAACAGTCTCGTGCCAGTCGATCTAAGCGAAAAATAACATTTTTTTTTTCTAGACATAAAAATCAAACGAATGTACACACCAACAACCTTAGATAAGTAGCCACAAAAGGGTAAAGTTCACATTTTTTTTGTAACCGATCACAATCCCTAACTTGCTGTTTGGCCATTACCAGAAAGAAACAAATAAAAAAAAAAAGACTCATCCTTTTGTATCAATCAAGCCACCCTTTAACAAACGGTGCTTAAATCTCGATCCCAACCAACCCCATGAACCCAAAACCAAAACTTAAAAGAAAAAAATCTGAAACACAACCCCGGAGACAATGGAGCAACAAAAAACCATTGACAACAAGTACGAGGATTTGAGATTCCATGAGTAAGGAAATTAAGGGGGAGAGAGAAAAAGAAAAGGGTTGGACTAGGAACAGGGATTTTTGGTTTGGCGGGTAAGTCAACTTGGGAAGGAAACAGTGGTAGTACATATGAGTGAGGTCATCAGCAGCAACAACACCTAAGAGAAAGAGAAACAAAAAAAAAAAAAAACAAGAGACAACGTTATACCGTACTACTACTACTACTACTCACCCAAAGAAGAAGAATAGAGTTGTTGTTGGTAGCTGTTGTTGGCAAAAGTTGTGTTGTAGTGTTTGCCGCGCTCTCTTTTGGAAGAAGAGTACTCAGAAGGTGTGGACAAAGTAAAACCCGATGGTGGTGTTGGTGTTGGTCTTGCACTCACTCTCAGGTTCCCATCTGCATCATACTTTCTAGGCCTCCCTCTCTTCTTCTTCCCAAACAAATCCAAACTCCCTGGT
Source organism: Glycine max (assembly GCF_000004515.6). Classification (NCBI taxonomy): domain Eukaryota; kingdom Viridiplantae; phylum Streptophyta; class Magnoliopsida; order Fabales; family Fabaceae; genus Glycine; species Glycine max. The sequence continues at coordinate 6,234,227 of NC_038246.2, read as the reverse complement.
GTTGTTGTTGCTACTGCTAATGTTGTCGTTGTTGGAGCTGGCACTGCAGGAACAACCATTGTTGTTGGGGGAACCATTGTTGTTGGGGTTGGTGTTGGTGTTGTTCCTTCTGTGGTGTTGACCACGTTCATGTTCATGTTGACATTCATGTTCATTGGCTGAGGCTCTGAGGATGGTGGTGGTGGTGGTGGTGGCGACACTGCAGGAACAGTGTTGTTGTTGTTGATGATGTTGTTCAATGCTGTTGCTGCTGATTCCATGAGGGTGTTTCTAATAATGGAAGGAGAGAAGAAAAATAAAGATGGAGTTTTGAAGCTGCAAATGGCGCCAGAAGTAGAAGGGAATAGGGAAGAAGAGGGTGGTGTAGGCTTTTTTTTTCCTCTCTTTTTAATCTTTGGAGGTAGAAATTGTGAATACTGAATATATATATTTATATATATATATATATATATAACTCAGTTACTCTCTTTCTCTCTCTCTTCTATTGCTCTTTCTTTCTCTCTCTGTGTCTCTGTGCATTGGCATTAATGGATGAAAAATGAGGCTGGGATGGGAAACTGTTATTTACTTGTCCGGACTCCACTCTGCATTATATTATTTAGTTTACATAAAGTTTGGTTTAAATTATTAAACTGTGTCAAGGCTCTCTTGTAAAATATGAGGATAATCACCACATAACTAGTGTCCTATACCCAAATTGTCCCCCATGACCGCCCCCAAGAGATTTTTTAGGTCCATATGTTTAAACTTTTTTTATTGTATAATTAAAATCTTATTTCAGAAAGTAGTAGTGTATCTTACAATGTTGATTTTTGTTGTAAAAATTAAAATTAAATTTTATTCTTTTTAATATTAATTATATTTTATTTATCTTTTTAAGGTCATATGTTGAAAGGATAAATAAGAAAGACAGATGAAGAAACGACAAGACCTGAGTTATCATTTCTCTTACTCATCGAAAATCTCATAAAAAGTCAATTTTTTAATAAATGGACTTAAATTTATTTTTTTTAATATTAATTATTCATTAAATATTTTTTACATCTCTTTAGCGTTACATCTGAACTCGTGAAAAGAAAAATATAACCAAACAAATAACAAAAAAAATAAGTTATTATTTTCCGATGTCATCTAGAATCATCTAAAACGTCAAGACTTTAAAAGTATATGTAAATATTATTTTTTTTAATGTTAAATACATATTATTTTCTTTTTTCAACGTTACATCTTTTAAATGTGAAACAAGGAAGACGAATGAAAAAAGAATGAAACCGTAAGTTATCGTTTCTCTGATTATCCGGAAACTTTTAAAAAGTGGAGATTTTAATATATAAATTTATTATTTTTAATATTATTTATACATTAAATATATTTTTCGCATCTCTTTTACGTTATGTCTGAAATCATAAAAAGAAGAAGACAAAAGAAAAGTCAAGATTTTAAAGAACATTCGTAAATTTTATTTTTTATATTAAATATTCATTGAATTTTTTTTCTTTGTTAACGTTACATCTTTTAAGTGTGAAATAAAGAACATAACTTAAAGAAATGGTGAAACCTTTTCAAGAGTGGAGATTTTAATAAATATAGTTAAATTTATTCTTTTTAATATTAATTATACATTGAATATTTTTCTGGCATCTCTTTAACATTACATCTGAAATCATAAAAAGATGAAGACAAATAAAAATTCAAGATTTTAAAAAATATCAGTAAATTTTATTACTTTTATATAAATACACTTAAGTATATTCTTTTTAATACTAGTTAAATTTTTAATACTAATTATACATTAAATAATTTTTTCACATGTTGCGTCTAAAATCATGAAAAAAAGGAAAACAAACAAAGAAGTAACAAAATAAAAGTAAGATATTATTTTCTCTTGTCATCTAGAGTCTTCTCAAAAGTTTAGATTTCAAAAAGTATATTATATTTTATTCTTTTTAATATTAGATATATATTATTTTTTATCTATTTTAATGCTACATCTTTTAAGCGTGAAATAAGGAATACAAATTAAAAAGCGGGTGAAACGTAGGGCTATCATTTCTCTTATTATTCAGAATCTTTTAAAAAGTGGAGATTTTAATAAATATAGTTAAATTTATTCTTTTTAATATTAATTATACATTGAATATTTTTTTGACATCTCTTTAACATTACATCTGAAATCATAAAAAGATGAAGACAAATAAAAAGTCAAGATTTTAAAAAATATAGTAAATTTTATTACTTTTATATAAATACACTTAAGTTTATTCTTTTTAATACTAGTTAACTTTTTAATACTATTTATACATTAAATAATATTTTCACATGTTGCGTCTAAAATCATGAAAAAAAGGAAAACAAACAAAGAAGTAACAAAATAAAAGTAAGATATTATTTTCTCTTGCCATCTAGAGTCTTCTCAAAAGTTTAGATTTCAAAAAGTATATTATATTTTATTCTTTTTAATATTAGATATATATTATTTTTGATCTATTTTAATGTTACATCTTTTAAGCATGAAATAAGGAATACAAATTAAAAAGCGGTGAAACTTAGGGTTATCATTTCTCTTACTATCCGGAATCTTTTAAAAAGTAGAGATTTTAATAAATATAGTTAAATTTATTCTTCTTAATATTAATTTTATGTTAAATAATTTTCTCACATTTCTTTAACGTTACGTCTAAAATTATAAAAACTTAAAGATAGATGAAAAGTCAAGATTTTAAAGAATATTCATAGATTTTGTTATTTTTTATATTAAATATACAATATTTTTATGTTTTTTATTGTTACCTTTTTAAGTGTGAAATAAAAAAAAAAGGATAAAAATTTGAATTATCATTTCACTCATTATGCGAAATCTTGTAAAAAGTAAAGATTTTAATAAATATCCTTAAATTTATTCTTTTTAATATTAGTTATAAATTAAACAAATTTTTTCACATCTCTTTAATGTTGTGTCTAAAATAGTGAAAAGAGAAAGACAAGTGAAGAAGTAAAAAAAAAAGTAAATTATTGTTTTCTGTTGTCATTTAGAATCTTCTACCAAGTCATGATTTAACAAATATATGTAACTTTTATTCTTTTAAATATTAAATATATAATATATATATTTTTATCTTTTTTAACATTACATCTTTTAAGTGTGAAATAAGGAAGACAAATTAAGAAGATGTGAAAACATTACTTATACCTTCTCTTATCATCCTAAATATTTTAAAAAGTGGAGATTTTAATAACTATACTTAAATTTATTGTTTTTAATTAATATTAATTATACATAAAATAATTTTTTTCACATCTCTATAGCGTTGCGTCTCAAACCATAAAAAGGGGAAGACAAATAAAGAAGTAAAGAGTAAGTTATTGCTAAATTAAGATTTTAAAAATATATGTAAATTTTATTCTTTTTAATATTAAGGCTAAATTAAACAAATGGTACCTTAACTTATTTTTTGTTCTAAATTAGAACCCTAACTTTTAAAAGTTATAAAATGGTCCCCTTATTTAATTCATAACAAATTGACTAGTTAGTCCTTTTGAAAAATTGATTATTATTTTTTTATTTTTTGAACACAATTTTGAACATTTATTGTATTGATTCAATATATGAAATTTGTCTTATTAGATTCATCTACAAGAAAAGAATGAAAATCAAACAATGTTTGAACCAAAAATAGACATAAACAATGTGAAAATAAAAAACATGAAAAGTAAGTCTCATCATGATCAATCAAAAACCAAAAAATCTAAGGGAACTATTATTCCCACTATCCCAATTGTTATTTTTACTACCACTTTTTGAAAAGTAGGTCATTTACTTTTTGTAAAGTAGTGCCACTTAAAAATAGTAAGAAAAGATCAAATTGTCCTAAGACATATTTCTCCATCCTCTCATTCTTCTCACCCCCACCTTTTCCCCTTCCTCTATTACCTTTCTTTCTCCCTCTCCTCTCATTTCTCTTTTCCCTTTTCCCCAACCATTGCACCCAACTTTCTCCTCTTTGCGCATCCATCCTTTCTTCGTTCAAGTCTCTCTATCTCATTTCTCCCTTTTTCTTCCCATTTTGTGGTGGTAAGGTTTTCTTTTTATTTTTTTATACACAACAGAAGTACGACTATGTTGTGTCCTATTGTGTTGTTTTGCAAAAAAAAAAAAAAAACACAATGGAAGTACAATTATGTTGTTATGGGTTGGGAAACAAATGAAATCATATTTACATTGTGATTTTTTATAAATTATTTAATTTCTTGTTTAAATAATTTTTTTCTAATTATAAATTTTATTCTTTATTTTACATATGGTTCGCACGAAACATATTGTCTATGTCTCAGATGCTAAGGTACAAAGGTTGCGACGTGTGATTGCATTAGCACGTCATGATACAGACTTGGCTCAATGACAACAACAACAGACAATAGAGCCTAAGGGACAACCTAAGGTAGAGGCACAATCACAACCTGAGATACGGGCACAAAATACTCTCTGCTGATCGTATCATCAGACCCCCGTCTAGAGGTGGCCCTAGGGATTTGAAATTGCTTCAATCTTATAAGGATCATGTAGTTGGGCGTGTATGGATCAGTGAGCTCAGAGCAGAGTTAAAGTTGATCAACCATGGTAGCAGTGTTATTCCTTACCCTACCCAGCCGACGGTGAAAGAGTACGTGGTTAGGTCAAGGCTCTTGGACCTATATGATGCGCAGTACACAGGCATGAGTAATGGCGTAATCAACGCCTTTATTGAGAGATGGCACAATGAAACCTCCTCCTTCTACCTTTTAGTTGGAAAGAAGACCATCACCCTTGGTGATGTGTCTTGTCTTTTACATCTGCCTATCATAGGCCAGCTCCTTGGTCACACAATGACAAGCTACACCAAGAAGAAAATTAGACGTTTGTTGAGATCACAACTTGGTATTATGACAAACCAGGAGGCAAATGTTGTGATGTCAGTAGGCAACAAGGTGTAACTGAGTTGGTTAGAGGGGTTGTATCACACATATCTTCGTAGTCACTCTTATACCTAGGCTACTAGGGCGTATTTGTTGAATTTGTTTGGCAATGTCATATTTGTAGACAAGAACTCGATGCATGTACACATCAGTTACCTGCAATACATCAATAATCTATATCACTACAATGAGTACACTTGTGAAGTAGCTTCATTGCCTTATCTTTATGACCAGTTGTCACGTGCGAGCCTGTATGAGAGCAAGCAAATGGCGGGTCATGTGGCGCCACTCATGATAAGTATTTTTTTTTTGTGAACTTAATTGTTTCTTTGTTAATGGTTTTTAATAGTTTTTATGTTTTACAGGCATGGGTGTCTAAGCATATGCCCACCATTCAGGGGCGGCTCAAGGACTTAAGAGGCCTAAAGCAAATTTAAGAATGAGGCCTTTTATTTACTCATAAAATAGTTTATTAAAATTATCATTGTTTTATTAAAAAAAATTGAACTTTTTGTGATGCAAAATTAATCGATAATTAAATTGTCGTAATTAATTTCATTTAACATTTCCTTTTCAATAGATAATAACGTCAATTCATTCAATCTTTGTTGAGACATTGTTGATTTTAAGTAAATTTTTATTATTTTTAACTTTGAAAAACTCATTTCAGCGCAACTGATATTGGTATCGTTAACATTATTCTATAAGCTATATACGTATTTGGAAAAGAATTTATTCTTTTTATATAATTAAGTATGTAATAATTATCAACAAAAGAAAATTTGAGTAAATAAGTGACAGTAAGTTCTATTTTTGGCTTTTACCTTATATTGACACACTCAAAAGGAAGAAATGTCAATTATTCTCTCTACCCTCTAAATAGAGACACATGCACATAAGAAATAAGAATAAACAAATAAGTATTGAGGAGCTATTAGCTAATATGTCAAAGTGAACAATAATCAAGTAAATTGCCCAGGTCAGTATGCAACTTTTCCCCTCATCGCATTTTTTTT